>NW_026862509.1:0-20888 GCF_026571515.1 Ruditapes philippinarum
GTAAAATCATTACATTGACGAATCAAAACTGTATGAGTTGAGGGAAACCTAGAGAGTTGCCCTCTAGTGCATTATTTTCAGGCACGAGCAGTCGCCCTGAGTTAAAACCACCAATCTTTCGTTAGTTAAGCTGGATAAGCTTACTAACGATGAAGTAATTTTTTAACGTCGCCCGCGGGGATTTCCAATTTATAGCATTTATTAATTCTAAAACAGTTTTGTTTTACAGATTGATTTACCGTGGATTGATATTCCAATCATTGGATGGCCGCTGTTGATGGTTTACACTATCAGCTATGTTCTGATTGGTACATGAACTGTGGTTGATATTCTTGTATTGCAGATTTGAACAATGACAGATATTCTTTCATAGTGTTGAACTTTTGCGATGCTGTTCTATATCTTAAATGACAGTAAACGATATAATTATTTGAAACTAAAAACTAGGACTCGTCGAATGTGTCGCCCGTGAACAAAATCGCTGTCACTGAGGCATTTTTTTCTGAAACACTGATATTACAATGTGCATGTACCTTTAACTTTAGTGGCATTTGAACTTACATCAGGATTAATAAAACATGTAGCGAGCATGTACGGATCAAGACAAAATCAAGAAAACACAATATCAATACAAATGTACGGTTATATATCTTCCCTCGTCACCACCAACATAGAGAAGTTTATTCACAATGGAAGAACAAATAGACCATGGTATGTTAAGGCTATTGTCTTCACCTTTAAAAAGCTTTAATTTTATTGCAATGTGAAGATATCTGATGTAAACAATTATTGTCTCTACTGGCAACAATGCCGCTTCAATCTTCCATGACAACAACAACTTCCGGTCGGTCTAGATCTCCAGCTCTGTATGTTGCAACTTGCTCTCCTTTAATTGTGCTTTTTATAACCGAGTCATTCCTGTGGTCTGATACATACAAGTGTTTCCCTTCATTACAAAACACCATATAATAAGGTGCTGGAAATGTGTCTTTCCCTTTTATATCTGTCTTAATTCTACTAGGAATTTTCCCATTATTTGAAATTATTTCTACCTATTCTGGACAAAGGAATGATATTGCCAAAAAGAGGAGTTTGAGTGATTCCAAAACAATGTCCATCAACTCGCATTCGTCGAGTGTTTGATAACCCGTTCAATGTACCTAAATATTGTACTTGTTGCTGTTCCGGTATTGTAACACCTATTTTATACTTTGAGACTACAGCCACGTCATAAAGTTCCGGTGTTGTAACACCTATTTCATACTTTGAGACTACAGCCACGTCAAAAGGTTCCGGTGTTGTAACACCTATTTCATACTTTGAGACTACAGCCACGTCAAAAGGTTCCGGTATTGTATCACCTTTTTCATACTTTGAGACTACAGCCACGTCAAAAGGTTCCGGTATTGTAACACCTATTTCATACTTTGAGACTACAGCCACGTCAAAAGGTTCCGGTATTGTAACACCTATTTCATACTTTGAGACTACAAGCCACGTCAAAAGGTTCGGGTGTTGTAACACCTATTTCATATACTTTGAGACTACAGCCACGTCAAAAGATTCCGGTATTGTAACACCTATTTCATAATTTGAGACTACAGCCACGTCAAAAGGTTCCGGTATTGTAACACCTATTTCATACTTTGAGACTACAGCCACGTCAAAAGGTTCCGGTATTGTAACACCTATTTCATACTTTGAGACTACAGCCACGTCAAAAGGTTCCGGTGTTGTAACACCTATTTCATACTTTGAGACTACAGCCACGTCAAAAGGTTCCGGTATTGTAACACCTATTTCATACTTTGAGACCACAGCCACGTCAAAAGGTTCCGGTTGTTAACTTAATTCTGAATTGACAGTCTTCTACTCTGCAAATTTAACGTTACAATTTTTACCATCATCAAGAACAAGGTCCACAGTTGGTAGCAACTCTATGGCAGTTATCCAACATCTATCCTTATCAGTGTCACTCGTTGGATCTATTTCTTTAACACATTTAGAGTGGTAATTTCAATTGGCGGACTACTTTCTTTATCTTTACTCAGAGACGAATGTTTATGACTAGCAAAGCAATTTGAACAAATATATCTGTTACATATCTGACAAAATTGTACTGCTAATATGAAATCATTTTGTATGTAGCATAGATCACAACTCACACTCATGTGCTTGACTGAAATATCTTGGAACTTTAGGTCCGCAAACTGCTTTAATCGATCCGGCGAGATTTTATTTATTATATATTTCTTAAAATTTTCTTTCTTTTATCTGTCAGAAGTCATCGGGTTTACTTTCGTATCGTGCCCATCTAATAACTTTCTTACTGAATTAAAGATAAATTTGATATATAATTTAAAAACAACTAATAATCACCTGATTAACGACAAAATTCTGCAAAATTATGACTAATATAAAACAAACAAGGAACTTTGTAAAGCAATACTATTGTTAAGATATAAAGTTGATGACTATGAATATTGATACTTAGACAAAACGAGAAAGTTTGGAGGAAAATATAAACAAATTGACATAATTCAATCGTAAATCAAATTACCGTGTGTTACTGTAGAGTATTGTCATTTAGCTATTTAAAAGAAAACCTTATTGTATTTTAAATTTCAAACAAGTTAATTATTCTTTGTTTTAAAGAAATCGTTGAATCGGTCTGACGTTTGATTATTCAATCGATGTAGTTTAAATTACAGGTCTTATGTCTACTTGGACACATAGTTTATAAGAGTCAAAAAGAATTGGGTACTCGAGTTTCAATCTCCTGCGTCTTTTTCTTTTCTGATCAACTCGTATTCGTCAAAAAACATGAACATGGCACACCAGGCATTGACCCTTTAGTGGTTTATGCGTAAACGTTACTAATGTAGCGCCGATATATGTCCAAACGTCGAAAAAATGGTCAAACGACGATAATGTCCAAAAAATGGCGATTTAAATGTCTCAATTCGCCGATAAATACTCCAAAAACTCCTTTAACGATAAATTGTTCCAGAAAATTACGACATGTCGCAAAAATTAGTGCTCATAAATGTCCAAATCGGTTAACGATAAATGTCTCAAATGTTTTATATGTTAATTTGTAATTTTTATTGTTATTGGATACTGTAACAGTGCTATCAATTAACCCGTGCTTTACCTCTGTTTATCCCGGACGTAAATGTTTCATTACATATATGTGCCATGGCCAGTTTGAGATCCGGGATGGGGGGGGGGGGATGGGCCTTCTTAACGCCCGAAGCAATACGTTGTAGCTTGTTTGTTGTTCTTCAATATTTTGTTGGCGCCATATAAAGCGTTTTTGCTTTCCGTCGGTGTTCTAGGTCCGTCCGAAAGTTTGTGAACGGTATGAGGGGCGTGGACCAGAGTTGCATATTCCTTACCTGTTCAAGTGGTCAAAAAAGTAGGAAAAATATGCAACTCTTATCTGTTCACACAAGCAGTTAACTGATTAAACATGTGAGTTAATTTCAAGGACGTTTAACTGCTTTGACAGTTTAAATCTGACCTACTGTTCAACAGCGACAGCTGCAGACTTGACGGATGGACGCATTTGCTGAATATAGCTATAAGTGTAGAGTAGCGCAATGCAGATGTAAAAGGATATGTTTGTTAAACTGTAAGGCCCCCCCTAAAACAAAGCCAATTTTAATTATTATTATCATTAGATTTTTTAAATGTTTTGTATAAATGCTAGGTTATTTTATTATGATACATGTATTATCATTTGCATGGGCAGAACAAATAGGATCCATGGTCCATGAATTGAGTAAACCCGTAGTTGTCCCATGAGGACCAATTGTTACACACAAAACTATTTCTAAAAAACAATGCTCTTTCATGGTGAAGTCACTGTCCTGGCCTTTTGACCTACTAACCTGCAAAATACAATAGGGGTCACTACTAGTCCTGACCAACCTTCCACCAACCAAATATGAGGGGACCATCAGCAAAAGCAATGTCTAGTTATTTTAGGCCGGGGAAATGCGCATGGCTTCCTTACAGACCGACCGAACCGACATGGGCAAAGCAATATACCCCACTTATTTCGAAGGGGGGCTTATAACTTATATGACTTTTATCGTTGGTACGGTTGCCATATGACCAACGTCCCCTGAAGATTGTTCTATATTATTTTTCGGGGGACAGATGAATGATTACAGAAGACGTGCCAGAGGCGACCCCTGCGTTCTTTTAAGAACCCATGTAAAGCCACCCAGTTATACAATGAACCTGTTGTTTAACTTTATTTTTTCCCCTTTAAATTGTAAGGGAGATAGAACTGTATCAACAATCAACTTATTTTTCAAGCATGACATTTTTAAAACTTTTTTAAACAAGTCTCACAAGCATCCCGCTGAGTCCGGTGGTCGTCGGGTTGAATTCAGGAACGATCGGGGTACGTCCGTAACTCTTCGGCAAGTCGCGGGATGATCAAGGGCTTCGTCGGGGCTCTACTGGTAGATTGTCGGCACTCTATGTTCTGACCTACCGGGGCTCTCTGCCGGGATCAATCCGGGACTTCTGCAGACATTCATCCGGGGCTGTTTGCTAGCATGGAATCTCAGCTTTTTATGGATCTCTTTTTGATCCGAGGGACTTAACAGCGTTTTTAATAATCGTGTTAGTCCATCGTCGGTCCACTTACTCTGCATTTCTCCGGTAGTTTCGAACTGGACTCTGCATGGATGGCCCGGAGTGTCATTCATGGTTGTTTATTTTAATATGGAAATGGGTATCGCGTTGTGCTACAGGGGTTATTGAGGACTGCAAACAATATTTTCATCCCGGATGTTTCTTGGGTGGTCATGGGCCTTTTGCCGGGAATGTGGTGACGGGACGCTACTTAAATCGTTACTTTTTAAACCCTATGGATAACTTTATAACTGGCTGGTGCATTACTGGTGATCATTAGAATAAGTGCATGAAAATATGAAAAGTTGAGACATTTATCGTTAACCGATTTGGACATTTATGAGCACCTAATTTGTTGCGACATTTTTCGTTAATTTTTGGACATTTATCGTTAAAGGAGTTTTGGACATTTATCAGCGATTGAGACATTTATCGTCAATTTTTGGACATTTTTCGACGTTTGGACATATATCGGCGCTACACTATCTACTTCGTAGCGCAATTAGTGAAGGGGTTTCAATTGAAGACTGTAGACATAAACTGGTAGGTTCGAATCATATTTCAGCGATTTAATTTTTATTTTATTTTTTAAGCTACAATTTTTGTTGTGTGTAATCATTATGGTAGTATTTTAATAGAGCGTGTGTGCTCTAAAACATTTACGATTGCATAATGTCACAAAGAGAAAAACGTAACGTATTCGTAAGGATTCGATCCAGAGACCTTGCAGATCAAGTAAGTCCGGTATCCATCCAATCACCACACCTTCACTTACGAGTGAAATTTAGCAAATCATATCAAAAATTTAATTCGATATATTTGCTAATTTCACTCGTAAGTGAGGTGTGGTCAGTGGTCAGTGTTTATTCAAATGACCTTTACGAAAGAGTATGAAGTGCCAGGTAATTATTTTTGGACATTTTCCTACCAACCTGAATTAGTCCAAAACGTTACCGCATTTTGGCAAAAAAACACGTGTTGTTAAAACCAGTCGGCCCGAGTGATACCAAAACTGTGACCAATTGTATAGCATTAAAGATATGGGAAGTTTTCTTTTTAAACATTACCAGTTCCGCCACGGCTCTATTACTTTAAATCATACGGACAAATCTACCACCATAATAAAACTCCTTTTTAATGATATCAGACAAAATATGTACAGTGAAAGTTGAAAAAACCGACGGCTTTCGGCCGGGGTTTTTGTCCGGTTTTCTGGGGCCCCCGTATTCTAATTTCCCTTTCACGGTTCAGGATTTTAAAACCAGCAATAAACTTACAAAAATGTAAACGTTTTTTCATTTTTTGATTATGAGTAAGAAAATTTGCAAAAAAAAGAAATGAAAGAATTATAAAAATTCTGTACAATATTTTTTTAATTGTTTTTTTCCCCATTATTGCATAAAAATACAAAAAAATTTTGATTAAAACGAACGGGCATTTACATAGAGAAAGTCCGTTTTACACTCGCATATTTTTTTACAATTTGGGAATTGATAATGATTTAACGAACATACAGTATTTACTTTTTTTGTTTATAATAATTCCCCAAATTTTAATATTGCCTATACCCTTTTTGTCAGATAAAAATTTTTAAAGTAGGTCTTTGCGGCAAAGTTTCACTATTTTAAAAAAAATTTTTTAAATTTTTCAATTATAGATTTGCTTTTCATTAAATGATTTAAAAATTATCAAAACCCCGTCATTTTGGCCCTTTGTATAAAAAAGGTTTAAATTTTATACCTTTTAAAATAAATCAAACTGTTTTAAATTAAAATTTTTAATTCACAAATCAGACAAACATTTTTTTCCCTTTCCCCCTCAGTTTGCGTATTTAAAACCCCAACCCAAATTGGGTATTTTTCACACCTTTGTCGTCCAAATTTGGGCAGGGGTAATTGTTATACAAGTTTAAAAAGGTTTCCCGCGGGAAATTTTAATGAAAATTTTAAAAAATTTCTTTAAAAATATTTTTCCCAACCCTTTTTTGGGGTTTGTTTTCAGGAATATTTTTGTTGACAAAAAATCATTAAAATAGAAAAGGTCTTTTGGGAAAATGGTGAAAGTTTTAAAAAACCGGGGGGAAGGTTTGAAAATAAAAAAAAATTATTTTTTTTTTAAAAAAATTTATTAAAAAGGCCCCCCATTTTTTTGAATTTAAATTTTTAGCAAAAAAAAAATAAAGTAAAAACCAAGTTTACGCGAAAATTTTCTCTATTTGAAATTTGAAAAAATTTACGTTATTTTTTTTTCTTTCAAATTTGGTTTTAATTCGGGGTTTAAATTTTTTTAAAAGGGAAAACCGTTAAAGTTTCCGGCCAAAAGGATTTTTTGCTGGGTTTTTGGGAAAAGGGTTTCCAAAAATATAAGGTTTAAGATCACGTTTTCCTCCAAAGTACCGAAAACAGGGGCACCCTGCTCCTCCATGCCTCAAAAGTTAAAAGCCCTTTCCAGACCGCAGGGGAAAAATTTACTTTTAGTTTCCCCATTTAAACCCTCCCATATTTTGGTTTTTTTAGATTCCGGGATTGTCCCAAAGTTTTAAAACAAGTTTAAAAAGGGGAAAAAATTTTTACTGAAAATTTTGTTTCCGGTTATTTAGAGAATTTTGATTTTTCAGCGTTTTCCCTTTTTTTTCAAAAATTTTATGTTTTATGCAAAAAGGGGAACTCGAACGGTTTTAAATTGTTATCAATCGGGGGATTTTTTTTAAAAACTAACTACACACAAACACTTTTTTAATGGGACATTTTTTTTTCTTCAAAAATGGGGTTCTTTTAAAGGCATGCGTTCATTTTTTAAAAAGTTTTTTCATTTTTTTCAAAAGAAAAAAAAATGTTTTACAAGGGGGCAAAAAAATAAATTTAAAATTTCGAGTACTTTTAGGGGAAAAGGGGATTTGTTTCCCTTTCCAATTTTTTAGAAAGTTTTTTTTAAATTTTTTGACATGGGTTATCATAAAAGGGAAAATTATTTTACCTCGTTAGGTGGGTTTTGGGACAGGTTTAATTTAAACTTGTTTATTTTTAGTGGGGCCCTTTTTGAAAAAAATGGCCATTTGGAAATTTTTGAAAAACCCTTTTTCTTGCATTTAAAAATGTTTTCCCCGATCCCAATCCTACCCAGCCGACGCCCCGGCGGATAAAAAATCGTAATCAATTTTTTAAAAACATCGCGGCCCCACAAGCCCCCCATTTCGGAACGAGTCCCAGAGAACATTTTATCCCTTTAAATTTAAGCTCCCCAGAGGGGTCGAAAATTCGACCTGTTTTGTGTTTTGTTTCCCTGCGTGTTCGTGTCCCTTCCTGGTGTATAGATCACATATATATTGATAAAAAAAATCAGATTTTCGAGGGTTAAATTTTTTATATTAATTTTAAATATTTTTTTGCTCATTTTTTCATTTTTTTATTTTAAAAAAAACTAAGTAAAAATTTTTTTAATTTTTTAACTTTATTTTATATAGGACATTTTTGCAATTTTAAATTTACCTGGCACTTTAAAAACCATTTAAATTTATTTATGTAAAACTGTTTTTATGGTACAGATGTCATCAGGTGTAAAATGGGAGGTGTTTTAATTTTCGGGGCAAAAATTAATTTTTATAGTAGAAAATTTATAAAGATTTTAGGGGTTTATGTGGGGAAAAAACTAAAAATTGAAAAGAGGTTTAATTTTGTTTTAAAAGTTTTTTTTGGGTTTGGTGGTTTTATGGGGCAGAAGACATTTTATATGGGGGGAAAGGTTTGGGGTGCGGTTTAAGGTGCTGTTTTAAATTTTGCCCGGGCTTTCGCCGAATCCTTTTTTCCAAACACTTTAATTTTTAAAAAGTTTAAAAATTTTTTTTGAAGTTAAACCCCCTCCCAAACCGGTTGCTGAGGGGGTGGGGAGGAAAATTTTTGGGCAATTTTTTTTTAAATTTTTCTATTTTTTTGCGGCTTTAATAAAAAACCGGGGTCTTTCATTTCGTTTGATAATTTTTTCGAAGGGTCAAAACTTTTTTTTTTCAAAAATTTTTTTATGGAAAATTGCTATTTTGGGTTTACAAAGTTAAATTTGGGAAATTTTGGGATTAAAAATTTTATATAAATGTTTTGTGTTTTAGGGTTTTATCGAAAGAGGGGTTATATGGCGAATTTGTTTTTACAGGTATTTACATTGGGTTAAAAGGGGGTAATTGGTTTTAAAATTTTTTCATATGGTAGAAGTTAGTATTGTGGTAAGCGTGATGAATGTGGTGGGAAAGGTGGGTTGTTAATTTAATAGTTTACTACCCAGCCAAACAACCGACGTTTGACACAAAACGTTGGATCAACGTTTGAAAATTGGTCGCGACGTCGGCGACCTTCACCACAAAAGCCAAACCAACGGTTGGAAACCCTTGACGTGTCTAACAAAACGTTTCTTTTTGGAACGTCGATCGACGTCGGGGTTTTGGTCGGTAATCTGTTTAAATTGGTAAATTTTAAATTATTGAAAACCAATGTTTTATAAATATGAAGCATAAACAGTGGAATTTTTAATTTTCTTTAGAAAGGGAAAATTATAAAAAATTATTTCCCAATCAAAACAACAACAGTGTTCACGTGGGTGGCTACCGGACGATATTCCGATAGGCTGGCGCGCTCGGTAAACGGATTAGCCGCAGATCATTATAATATGGTATTTGCTCTATTTTTTCTTTTTAATAATTACTTATCTCCTCGAATTAGTCAAAGAAATGTTTAATAATTAACAATGAGTTGTAATCATTTTGTGGGATTCATTTTATAGTGGTAAATAATTTAGTAAATTCGAATTGGAGTCTTATCGGATTTGAAATTTAATTGTATTGGCGGACAAAAACGACGGGTTGACAGACAATGTTGTATATTCCAACCAAATAGAAAAAGGTAGGCAAACGTTATATATATTGTGTTTTTAATGCTTATTTACCACATGTTTGCATGGATTCGACGGTTAATTGATCGTTGTAAAGTGTGACTGGTAAAACTTAAAGTCACATGATTTCGCGAGATAAATATTTTTGTTTCCTCGCTGGGGCACTTTATCATTTGCTTTAGAACAATTTGTATCATCGGATCATTTTTCCCACAATATATCTCTATTGGCAAATTATTTTTTTGCATAATCATTGGTATGAAATATACTAGCAATTAAAGCAATTAAATTGAATAAAACGTTAAGCACGTTCGACTCTATTATTCAAATTCTGGCATTATTTATCATCAACATTAATTTCCCTTATATGAGGGGCCAGTCATTTACACATGTATCAGATAACTATAGGGTGTCAAGCACAGTTTGATTTTGATGTCTGTTTAGTTGTTTAAATACAGGTTGTTAAATTGAAGTATTTTGTATCATGGTATTTGATACATATAAATGATACTACTTTGGTAAGATATATATGAAACAACATTGTTCTTTACTACTTGTCTTTTCATTAATGTAATCAGACGTCAGTCAAACACATTATCAAGGTTATAAATCAATAAAAATAATAGTTTGTTGATAAGCCTGCTTATCAAATATAGTGAACAAGTTATATGCTCATAAAACGTTTGTACCCTCATCCAGTCTGTCCTTTCTACTTTAAGCAGATCAGATCATGCTGCGCAGATAATCAAAGCACTGAATGTACTGATGGGGAGGCTATGACAGAATGTTTCAGACTTATATTTTCTTTTCTTTTTGCTTAAAATATGCTGTAATTAGTAATTACAATTATTACCAAAATAAGAGGATCTGTTCATCGCGCCATTTATCCTTACTGTTGTGTTGATCCATTCATTTATATGGTTAATATGGTGGACTATTCATTTTGTTAATATTCCAGAACATTTCATTGAGGTCTACATTCGGACTATATTAAATGCAAATTTTGAAGAACCTAAACTGTCAATGATAAATGACATACAAGCAAGTATGACGACTGTTCATTATAAGATCACAATACCATTTTACAACTGATGGTTCCTTATCAAAATATTCTAGGACTGTTCATCATAAATACTTTATGTCATTTTAATATCATTGAATGATAATAACAACTGCAAGTTATACGCCATTTTATTGAACATAAATATTATACATATTTACATGTACCAACATTGAGATCAATAAATTTAAGATACTATTTTGTGATGAGTATTAATATTCATGCTCTACGGACAGAAAGTTGTCTTATCCATAAGCAAATCTCGAATAAAATCACGTTTCAGAAAATTACTCGTCGCTGACTTTGATGGCTTCGGATATTTATTAAAGCTAAATGTTTCTTGAAAAAAAAAATACATTATTGCAAAGCTTATTCAAAATTGAATCAAGTGAAAATTGATCAGGAAGTTATATCTTCTTTTTTTTACCGCCAACACTCAACCAACTTATGGTAATTTATCGATAGATTCTACATGTATTTTTTTACCTCACTAGCTTGAAATATGAACTGCGGAAAATCTGTTGTTAACCAAAAGAATAAGACTAACGTCCAACTGTAAAAGGCATGTGGTATGCCTAAAATAATTGGTTCATAGCTTCTTTTAATAAAACGTTTAGTAATTTTAGTGAAGACAGCAGACAAATTACTATGACACATGATCGTACTAAGTTTGTGGACAACATCTCTATAGAAATCAGGCTTGCTAATAACTAGTCGTTAAAGACTTTCTAAATTGCAATTTATTTTCAAAATTAAATCTGAATTACGATGGTCTAATTTTAAAATATTTACATGTTTTATGATAGCGATATATTTAGGAAGAAGTTTGCCGGTAATAAATAGAATGCGTTCATTAAAATCATCCACAATCTGTACGCCCTAGCAAATTAAAAACCCGGGGACAAAAATTACCCAATGATGTTGCATTGGGTTTACTTTTCAGTTAAAAATCCAAAAAATGTTAAAGTAATGTCCCCAAAAAGAGTTTAGTTTTATTTATTTAATTTTTTTTGGATAAAAATTTTTTAGGTGATTAATTTATCGAAAAAGGTTATTCAGGTTAAGGATACATCTTAGGGCTAAAGTATAATTTAAATTATGTAAACTTCCTTTGTGAATTGGGAAAATTTACTTTTAAATCGTAACAATAAAAAAATTTAACAAAGCACTAAAAAGCCACTGATGGGAGCTATGACAATTGTTTCAACTTAAAAGTGTTGTTATTTCAATTATTACCAAACTAAAAAGATATGCACATTTTAATATTGCCGCCATTTATTTCTTACTGTTGTTTCAACCATTCATATATATGGTTAATATGGTGACTATTCATTTTGTTAGTATTCCAGAACATTTCATTGAGGTCTACATTCGGACTGTTAATCATGCAAATTTTAAAAACCTAAAACTGCCATTTATAAATGACATACCAGCAAGTATGACGACTGTTCATTATAAGATCACAATACCATTTTACAACTGACGGTTCCTTATCAAAATATTCTAGGACTGTTCATCATAAATACTTTATGTCATTCTAATATCATTGAATGATAATAACAACTGCAAGTTATGCAACATTTTTTTGAACATGAAAATTATACATATTTACATGTCATGCATGTACCATAATTGAGATCAATTGGATACTGTCTTGTGATTAGTATTAGTATTCATGCTCTACGGACAGAAAGTTGTCTTCTCCCGAAGCAAATCTCGAATAAAATTATGTTTCAGAAAATTATTCCCATTTCATTACTCGTCGCTGACTTTGACGGCTTCGGATAATTTTAAAGCAAAATATTTCTTGAAAAATAAATATCAGCAAAGCTTATTCAAAATTGAATCAACCTAAGTGACAATTTATCAGGAAGTTATATCTTCTTTTTTTACCGCCAACACTCACCCAACTTATGGTAGTTAATCGATATATTCTACATGTATTTTTAAACCTCACTAGCTTGAAATATATACTGCGGAAAATCTGTTGTTAACAAGGTGTGCGGTTATTACGTAGGGTTTTCCCTGTCGACCATTTCCCGCAAATAGATGAGAACATCGAAGCGTCAGTGCTATAAATGATGTTATATAAATAGCGTGTTTTGGAAGTTTTTGTTATCCCTCCAGAGGCGTGCACGTCGCGGAGAAGGCACACGTCAGGTCAAGGTCAAGTCATCTCAAGTACCAGAGGTGATTGGTTGACCTGTCGTGACTTACGCGCTAATGAATGCCGTTTTTGTTGTCGTCAGTCAGGAAGTTGATGCCTTGACAGTATTGTCGTCTCCTTTACCACCAACGTACGAAGAATGGGCTACTAGGAAGATTCTGCTTGAGAAGACGTCCCCGATGCTATAATCTCGGGCATATTGGTTATTCCGGCGCCGAGTATAAATAAACTTAAAACACACACACTTTTGTTGAAAACAAAACAAAAAACAACAACACATTTCTGTAGTAATTTTCAAGTGTTGTAAAATGAATACGAAATTCCTCTTATGCCGCCTATTATTTTTAGAACACAAACATATAAGTTCTTTTTATTTGATTTATTCAAATAAACATTAATCACTTCAACGCGCGCAAAAATAGTTTTCAAATTAAAATTTCGTAAGATATGTTGATGAATTCCCGATGCTCGACTGTAAGTCATTCGTATATATATATGCGTTTTTTTGTTGTTTTTTTAAAGCTTCTTATTCTTTAATATTTTTCATGTATCTCATAATCTGTATTGAAAATTTGAATTTTATTACACATGGACTATCAAATTATGATGCGTTGCCCTAGAATTGAATAAACTTTCTAATTACACAATACGGGGTCATTCATTTGATTGAAGACTGATCTTTGCGTTTTTCTCTGAAATAATTATTTCCTTGTTAAAACATATTTGACCACATATTTCTGTCATTTAAATGTTCACTTTACTTCCGTCATTTAACTGTTCACTTTACTTCCGATTTTGTTGTACCGAAACACATGTTTCTATTTGTGTTTTCTAATCAATTCGAATCTATAATCAGTTTAATGGGATCACCACCGGGTAAACGACTACTAGGTACTTTGGTCATGTTTTTTTACCCCAAATATTTGAATGTTTCTATTGGGATTAAAATGAGCGTAGTTAACTAAACAACTGGTTGTATAAATCCCTGACCTGTCTAATTCTAATTATGAGATTAGTGGATATATTAAGACTTTCACTACAAAATATTCCTAAACAAAAGAGCACATGTTTAAATTTATTCCTATAAAAATAAAAGATCAAAGTAGGGATCTGTCAATTGCCAGACATATTTTTAAAAGATACCTTTATGTTAAAAGTTTGATTACTGGATTATGTAAAATGAAAATATAAGTATTGCTTTTTTTATTTTGCTAATGTAAAATGTAATCTTGTGCTGAAATTTTGTCGGAGGGTCCTTACGGGTTTTGTAGTTAAATAGTTTTTTTCGGCGATGCATGGTTCAAGAATATAATGTTTTCAAACTATATGTTCATCACCATCAGTGAATTTTTAGCTAAATGTATGCAAAATATTTACTAACAGCTATATGATATAGCGGTTTAAGAGCGTTTTCCGCGTACAGCCTCCTAGGTTGAACTAATAAGTTAGTTGTCCTTAGTTATCCCGCAAGCATGATCCATGTCTCTGATGTAAGCGACAGTTTACCATTACTTGTCTTTAAAAAATTATTAAGGACTATTAATGGTATATAACAACAAAAGAACATGCATGATATTGAGACTACGGTGTTGCAACGTTCTAGTTAATGACCCGTCATAAACAGTTGGTCGCTGCGTAGTAATTGGAAAATTGTTATCAAAAATAATTAAGCATATTTGCCACCTAATTAAAGCATTTACATATAAAATTTCATTTATGCTTTTTGTTAAAAAATTGTTGATAAAGTTATTATGTAGAAGGGCAGTCATACCAGAACTATTTATGACCAACGTACGTATGACTAAATCTGTTTACCGCCGCAGTATGACGTCACGGAGTAGTGATTTTGAAAAAATTCAAGGATTTTTCAGATAATTATTATCTTTACAAATTGCAGATATGAAGTTAAAGAATGAAAATATTTTCATATTGTAAATGTCTGTGATGACTGATGAGTCAGCTTAAAAAAAATCAAGGTACTACTTTTTGACCTGATTACCGCGGCAGTAAGATTTGACGAATGGTATTTTTTTTGGGGAGGCTTAGCCTCCCCAAAAACGGAGGTAATAAAGAAAGGCAGTGTTTGTTTACATTTTGTATGATACGACGTAGATTCCCAGCCCTGAGATATTTATCTAGAATTTCCCTATTTTCATATCCAAATAGATCTTCCTTTACTCGCATTGTAGAATATGTACGTATATCATTTATGAAACATGGTTTTTTTATTATTTACAAATGTAGGCAATTCGATGTTTTTTTTGTTTTGTTTTTTTCATTTGAGTCTTTGAAATAAACAGACAAGATTGTGTTTAGATAGCAAATACTCATGCAGGGTAAAATATTCATGCATTCATAAGAATGTTATACATTGTATATGTAATAGGCTTTACTAGCTTTTAACAAATATATGACATTCGACACGTGTATCCGTCACACAAACTCATCCAGTTGTGTTAGTTCTTATTAATTTGTGTATATCTCTCGTTAATTGTATTTACAGACCAACTAAATGGAAATAATTGTCGAGTATCGGTAATGATAGTTTAATGTTAAATATGTATATGAAGTCTTAAAGTGTTTCATTTAAGCGCTGATATAATTTTAATATGATTTGATTAAATAAACATGTTTTTACTGAACATTCGAGATATTATTCGTTTATTTCCGTGATGGAGTAAGATTTACACTAAAACATTGTCGAAAATGTTAATAAGATAGTCATAAAGAAATACGAACAAAAATTTAATGCAGACAATTAATTTTATTCCTAACATTTTTTCCTTAAAATCTTATATTGATTTGAAATTTCAATACATTAATTATAAATCATGCATATACACTATTTACAATTTTTTTTTATTTCAATAAAATACTGAAAATGATATTTATGATCCGAGCTAGACAGGCGCCCAAAATTACCAGCTTCATAATCTAGAATATCTACTTTTTCCACTTTAGAACTGGATAAGATTTCATTTTTTATTTAACCAACTCTATGATTAAAAGAGCAAAATTCAACTTTGAATCAGGACAAGGGTACGTTTCTATTTTTTCCAGTAAATCAGCAAGTACTAATCGTTGGTCAATGCACATGTAAATGAAATTAAAAAAGCAAAAACCGAACAACAATTTTAAATATGAAAATATAAACAAGATGAGAATAATTTCCTCTAAGAAACATGTAAATTAACAAGTGTTTCTGTACTTATTTACAGAGGTACATTTTGTATAGCATTTTTATGTTGATATTTACACGGATGCGAAGATATTAGCCAAGATATCAGATGTGATGTTCTTACAAATTCCGTTTTTTTCTTACATAAGAGTACATTTTCTTGCATGTCAGACAGGATTATCTACTGTTTACACCGGTGCTAGAAAACACTTTCTTGCACCTCAGACAGGATTATCTACCGTTTACATCGGTGCTAGAAAACTCTGTCTTACACCCCCCATGAAAGACAAGTCGCGTGCTTTAAATGACGTCATTGACGCGCGCCTTTTATAAATGAATCGCGTTCATAGGATGACGTCATGTTCCGTTAAGAATGAAGTTGTATGTTAACAGGTGATGAGAATATCAGTTTTCATAATTTCTGTTTCGAAAATAATGACATGTAGTATGCAAGAAAAAGAATCAAACACCGGGTTGTTGCCGAGTTTCTGCTAAACAGTTACCCGAGAGCTAGATATTTCCGTCTGTACCGACAGCCGGTGTTTGATTCTTTTTCCTGCATATTACATGTCAATTATTTTCGGAACAGAAATTATGAAAACTGATATTCTCATTACGCACTTTTTTCTTATAGTAGCGTATGAACATACAACTTCATTCATAACGGAAAAATGACGTCATCTTAAGAACGCGATTCATCCATAAAAGGCGCGCATCAATGACGTCATTTAAAGCACGCGACTTGTCTTTCATGGGGGTGTAAGACAGAGTTTTCTAGCACCGGTGTAAACGGTAGATAATCCTGTCTGAGATGCAAGAAATTCCGGTCTGTACCGGCAGCCGGTGTAAGATTCTTATACGATAGGATGGCACAATAAAAAAATATTCTGTTGCTAAAATAATATCACTTGGGAATGGGGGTTAATAAGCAATTCATATTACGACATTCCACAAAATACAGCGTTCTGCTCACTGTCTGTTACTTGCTGTGCATAGTTTAAAGCAATGATATCAAAACATTCCGAATATTGTGATAACGTCACAACAAACAATGCCCTGTCCACTGCCTATTACTTACTGTTTTCTTTTTGTTTCAAATAAAGAATCTATTGCAGTGATATTTGTCAAAGAACTATAATAGTTTCAGTGTTTGTGTATTTACAATTTTACACATATATGGCAGTAACATTTTCAATGTGACGCATGCATCCAGGCTCCCTCAAAACTTTTTTTTTATTTTGCTATAGATATTAAGACCTGGTTTTAAAAAGGATCGATCTTTATAGCTGACCTTTCATTCTTGTTTTCACAACTTCTGTGCGGAGTGGCACCTGGGGTCATACTCAATCAAGAAAGGTGAACGTCTAGTTTGTCATTTAGGAAGCACGTTCCAACGTGAAACAAAAATTTGATAGTGATTGTGTACTGTGTACTGTTTACTGTTAAATCTTATATTAATCTAAACATTAACACATTTCGAATATTGTGCTGACATAAACGACTGCGTCCTGCTTTTGCTGTCTGTTTCCTGCTTACTGCCTATGGCACATTGCTTACTGCTAACAACTTACTGTCCACTGCTTTTCAGTATCGTGTTTACGCCTGCTCACCTTCCCAATACTGGTTTATTATTATTTAGGGCGAAATATTGCGCTCCATTTTGCGGCCCTTTCCCTCTAAACCGCGTAAGTGAATCGCGATAGTACGTTGGTGTTCTACTGCTGCATTTATATTGCTACTCCTACTGCTTTGCTCGTGTCGCGGGCCATTTTGTTAGAGTTGGTCTTTTATAAAACAAACTCTCGTGTAAGTAGAAAAGTATAATCACGACAGATACGGTCCTGTAATAAATAGTTCATTTCAGTCACAAAATTATATAAATAATACATATCAACATTGCAAAATTAGCAAAATACAAAAATGACAAGAAATACAATTATCATGTTTCAGATTGATATGCATTATTACCTGTACACATATAAAGATATATATATCGATAACCAATCACAAGACTTTGCAATTTTCCGCCATATATAAAAAAAAACTGTAAACATAAACATAGCCTTATTGAGCTGAATAATAATGATATATATATATGTTTACAGTTTGTATAAATGGCGGAGAATTGCAAAGTGTTGTGATTGATTATCGATTTACTAATAATAGAGAAAAGGTTAATCAAAGTAAGTGAACAAAATGACGGACTATCATAAAGACAGTCAGAAAAATCTCTATCATTCTAACTACTTTACAGACTGACTACTTCATTAAGGTGTTCAAATTATACTTTATGTTAATTAAAGCAGCACCATATAAACACTGATCATATTGAATGTTTACTACTCAGGTAATGTTAAGGCATACCTGAAATAAAACAAATATAATATTATACAATTATTGTATAATTGTGAATATCACATCATATTCAATGGCTCACTAGTCAATAATTGTTTTATTATATGAATAGGCTAAGAAATAAAAAAAATCACAAAAAGTACAACCTTATATACATGTAAAAATTTTGCCTCGTCGAAGCGCGGGAAAAAAGACGCACGTGTTAGGTGTGCAACGACTTCGCGAACGCTTCGCATATAAAAGTAATTCAAGTTTATACTCAACATTGCGGTGTAGCCTTTAAGTTAAATGGTAATGTATTGATATTTTAATCGAGAAATATGCCATAAAGCACAAAAAGCAACAATTATTTTCTAAGTAACACGCGTATTTTACAGTCTACGGTGTATGTATTGAATATGAGTCTCAATCTATTTTTAGACTGGGAAAATCCAATCCAGCCAGTGAATATGATACTACACCCAGTAAATATGATTTAATAAAAAGTTCTGTTGACTACTGTTTGGACCAATGAGATTGCAGATATATTTAGATCATATAATAAAGTACTTTGTACCCTATGACACTAGCGCTACTGCTATTGTTGTGCTATTGCTACTGTGCTACTGCTACTGCTGTGCTATAGCTACTGCTGTACTTCTGCTACTGCTGTGTTACCGCTACTGCTGTGTTATTGCTACTGTTTTGCTTCTGATACTGCTTTGCTACTTCTACTGCTTTGCTACTCTACTGCTTTGCTACTCCACTGTTGTGCTATTGCTTCTGCTACTGCTGTGCTGCCACTACTGGTGGGCCACTGCTACTGCTTTGTGTGCTACTGCTGTGCTACTGCTACTGTCGGCTACTGCTACTTTTGTGCTACTGCCACAGCTGTACTACTGCTACTGCTGTGCTATTTCAACTGCTACTTATTTGCTACTGCTACTGCTGTGCTGCTGCTGCTGCTACTGCCAATTTCACGTTTTATTATGTTGCTACTGCTACTGCTGTGCTACTGCTAACGCTGCGCTACTGCTACTGCTACTGCCAATTTAACGTTTTATAATTTTGCTACTGCAACTGTTATCGTGGTGTTACAGTGTATTGTACATGTATCGTAACGTACGCTTTTTAGCGTAAATTTACGGTTTGTGGACTGTTTATTGTGTGTCTAGTCGTATTGTATGAAATATTTATATTGACTTTTGATATCTCTTTCCTTCCTTTTTCCCGCTACTTAAATTAGTCTTTATTCTCATTCCCACACGAGTGTAGCTACATATATTTTAGTTAAATGGAACTCGTTATGTTTACAAAATTTTAATTAGAAATATAACTTATCATTAAGTTATTTTCATTATGAATTGAGACGCTGTGGTAAGATTCTTTTTCATTTTATTCATTTACTCGAAATAATAACTATTTGTATCGCTTAATTTCTGTACTGTTGTATTTTATGCATTTGAATCAATTTCTATTATAATTGTGTTTAATTTTATTCTTTATGTTTTATTTCCTTCATTAACTTTGACGAACCTATTCCATGAGTAGTATTATGTATGTTATCAGAACTTATGTATCCCTAAATTGTCGCTATAGCATTCAAACAATACGTTAAAAATGCTTTTATTTTTTTTAAATAAAACGAACCATTAATTTACTATATTTTGTTGTTTTATTATAATAAGTTTTCAATTAAGCAGCAGTGCTTGGTTTTGTCTGTTTTATCTTATCTTATCTTTATTCTAGACTGGAGAGAACAATTCACATTGAATGTATCTTTATACTTTACAGTCTTTTACAACATCAACGCCCAGAATGCTCCCTGTAAAATTTAGATCAAACTATACTTTACGGTCTTTAACAACATTAACGCCCAGAATGCTCCCTGTAAAATTAAGAACAAATTATACTTTACAGTCTGTTACAACATCAACGCCCAGAATGCTCCCTGTAAAATTTAGAACAAACTATACTTTACAGTATTTTACAACATCAACGCCCAGAATGCTCCCTGTAAAATTTAGAACAAATTATACTTTACAGTCTTTTACAACATCAACGCCCAGAATGCTCCCTTTAAAATTTAGAACAAACTATACTTTACAGTCTTTTACAACATCAACGCCCAGAATGCTCCCTGTCAAATTTAGAACAAACTATACTTTACAGTCTTTTACAACATCAACGCCCAGAATGCTCCCTGTAAAATTTAGAATAAACTATACTTTACAGTCTGTTACAACATCAACGCCCAGAATGCTCCCTGTAAAATTTAGAACAAACTATACTTTACAGTCTGTTACAACATCAACGCCCAGAATGCTCCCTGTAAAATTTAGAACAAACTATACTTTACAGTCTTTTACAACATCAACGCCCAGAATGCTCCCTGTAAAATTTAGAACAAACTATACTTTACAGTCTGTTACAACATCAACGCCCAGAATGCTCCCTGTAAAATTTAGAACAATTATACTTTACAGTCTGTTACAACAGCAACGCCAAGAATGCTCCCTGTAAAATTTAGAACAAACTATACTTTATCAGTCTGTTACAACATCAACGCCCAGAATGCTCCCTGTAAAATTTAGAACAAACTATACTTTACAGTTCAAATA
>NW_026862510.1:0-10000 GCF_026571515.1 Ruditapes philippinarum
AAATCTATTTTTAGACTGGGAAAAATCCAATTCAGCCAGTGAATATGATACTACACCCAGTAAATATGATTTTATAAAAAGTTCTGTTGACTACTGTTTGGACCAATGAGATTGCAGATATATTTAGATCATATAATAAAATACTATATCCCAGTTATTACATTGAATCAAGCGACGTACTGTTTCAACTAATAATGGTTTAATGTCATGTTAAAAGCTTCAGACGGTTTGAAGTCCGAGATTCTGTAAATCAAATTTTAAAGGCCTTCTTTCTGCATTTTTTGTTGCCAAATAAAGATATGAAACTTCAAATATTGGAGAATGATTGTATATTTAACATTCTAATATTTCAAAAAGTGATTCTAACATACATAGCAAACAGTAATTTCTCTTTGCCTCAGGCAGGTGGAAATATTGTGATGACATTTGATGTCTGATTTCTATTCGCGAGAGCATTTAATAAACAAGGACTTCTCAAGTATGATATTTACTAGTATAAAATCATGTAAGTCATATGATATTTGCTACAACAATCTCATTTCATGTGCGACCATTATTAATTCCCATGTCCGTGAGCAGCCATTTTCGATTTACACCGCTAAATAAACGGTATGTCTTAATACCGGATATGAGTCATATACGCGGATACGACTTTAAATACCGGATATGACCTATATTTTACAAAGTAATTAGTTTTTTTTTAAAAAATCTTAATACGATGTTTTATAATAATAAAACGATTTTACATGCAAAATATCGTTAAATTTAGTACATAAATAAAAAAGTTATAAAAGATATAGTTATCGTAAAAAGATGTATCTAGTACACTCTCCACCATAATTTTACCAACTCGGACTTAGTGTCTGAAATCGTTTTTCGTGATCTAAACAGGAACGAGAATGAATGAATAAGTGAGTGAGTGAGTGAGTGAGTTGGTGGGTGAGTGAGTGAGTGAATGAATGAATGAATGAATGAATGAATGAATGAATGAATGAATCTATTTATTTATGACAATGATTAGGATTCAGCATTTGTCATTTATTTGTGTTGTTACTAGTATCAAGTTTGTAGTTAGTGTATCTAATAGAAAACATGCAGACTGTTTTACGACTTACCAATGTTACGACATTCAGAAACATTACCAAACCCGGATCAAAATCAACTATAAATATGTTTAAATTGTTACAATACTAAAAATGAAAGAAATTTTTACTTACATCTGAAGTGTGGCCTCCTTGAAAATTCCAGCTGTACTGAAAATCATTTGTCGAGACCTAAAAATCGATAACTTTACAGCAACTCTATAATGGACAGAATCGGCATTCCCTTATCTGATTGGCTAAAATCTACCGGAATCTACGCGAAAGCTCCGCCTTAAAATTTGCATACACCAGACCGTTATCTCGTCATAAATACATTATATTTTTTATTAATGAATTATTGTTAATTTCTTTTTATCTGAATCAAACAGCGATAAAAAATTGTAATAAGAAAACTGTTCTTCTTACGAGGAAAATTTTACCCGGGACATGATATAATAATTATGCTATGTCCAACGTTTAACGCATATTGACTTATATGTTACTGCAGACAAAACTTCATTTTTTAGGCTAAGGTAATCTGAGGTGTTGAACCAAATTTCAAATCCCTTTCCGAATGGTCAAATGAGCAGAAAAAAATCATATTCACAATTTTATATGTTCTTTATTTATTTGTGTTGCAATAAATACTTTTAAATTATTCAAAAAATGTTTTCCACTGGCGATTTAATCAAGGAAATTAAAAACAAAAATTTCAGAATTTGTATTTTCGGCGAGTAAATCTCCCAGCAAGTGACAGGAAAATTGGCGACAAATTGACATATAATCGCCGCGGGCAGTCACACTTTCACAACTTTTATCTGGATTTAAACATTAGCGGTCTATACGGATTTATTATAATAAATAAATAAATAAATAAATAAATAAATAAATAAATAAATAAATAAATAAATAAATAAATATTCAATAGTTTTAAAAGGGATTTAATTGTATTTAATAAACGTGTCGATCTAGAAACAAATTTTAACAATATTTAGCGATATATTTATATATACATTTAGTTTTCTTCTTTGTTCCGGTGCTTTTCTAATTTGGTCAACAAAGCGGTGTTTTGTCAAACAGGGGCGACGTATGTTGCCACAATGCATAATTATTTTAGCATATACATGTTTACGTTAATTTTATAAATTGTATTTATTCATTGATACCTGAAGTAAATGATTCTTTCTTAACATCTGTTAAGAAAACCGGAATTAAATAAGCTGTATAATGTAAGAACCAGGCGTTTAATTAAATAATCTCTCTTCAGTTCAGCTACCCAACAAAACCTACTTTAAAACCTATGTCTTTCGTCCAAGTCACCCCCCGTTGATTCGACACTGATAAGATGGAAGCGGGGACAGGCATTGTTTATCTAATTATCTTCCCTGTGTATTTCGGAGCCGCGCCGATAACTAATTAGTCACGCGCCTGTGATTGGCGGAGATAAGGAAGATGAAAAATCAATAAATTTAAAACGTAACACGGTCCAGTTCACCAACTTCATCATGAAGATATTACGGATATTCCTTCTACCTTCTACGGATGTTAAGGTATGTAACATTATTATTATTATTATTATTATTATTATTATTATTATTATTATATTATTATTATTATTATTATCGGTGGTGATCGTTTAATGAGGAACCCGGAAATTATATTACAAATTAAAATATTTTTATGGCTTATATCAAAAATATATGTATACTTCACCTTAATTAGGAGTTTGAAGTTTATATAAATTTTTATGTCAGTTATAGTGTAACGTTGATTTCGAGATTAACGATTTCGAGACGTTTCGGCCCCAAGACGTATCGGCCCCAAACTACCCAAGACGTTTCGGCCCCGGACGTTTCGGCCCTTTACCAAATCGGCCCCAGAATATGTACTGTATTTTAAACCGATATATTTATAGCATTTCAATGATTAAATGAATCAATTAATATATATATTTAATAATTTTGTATAAAAACTAGATAATAATAGTAGTAGGGAAAATGTAATCAATACAAACAGAACAGAACATAAACTTTATTTGAAAAAATATAATACACAAACAAACAATTATTTACAACATATATAGATAATATTTTATTAATACAAACAGAACAGAACATAAACTTTATTTAAAAAAGTATAATACACAAACAAACAATTATTTACAACATATATAGATAATATTTTATTTGAAAGATTAAGAAGCAAGACACAAAACAACACATGAGACAGACATTAAATTATCATCAACAACTATTGAACAGTGACGAGTTT
Source organism: Ruditapes philippinarum (assembly GCF_026571515.1). Lineage (NCBI taxonomy): Eukaryota > Metazoa > Mollusca > Bivalvia > Venerida > Veneridae > Ruditapes > Ruditapes philippinarum. The sequence goes on from NW_026862510.1 coordinate 3,354, forward strand.
GATGGATACGAAAAAACAAGTGCAGAACAGTTAAACAATTTTACTTGAAACGAAACAAATGTAAACAGACACTTTTTTATAAATAACATTTTTGCAATTTTACAATTAAACAACTTTACTTGATCTATCATTATCTAATAGCAATAATAATTAAAAATATTATCATGAGATATAGCGAACCGTTTTTTCATATCTTTTGAAGTTTTCTCAAGTGGTTTGTTTTATAAATTAAGTTACCTGCCTTTATTGTTTGTTACACCTTTAAAAACATTAACGTACATCTAAATGGTTCAAGAGATCAAAAGATAATAAATAATTATTTAAAGAATTAAAGTGTCAAAATTGTTTAATTGTTATTAAATTAATTGTTGTTAATCAAGCAAGCAATATACTATAGTGGGGCCGAAACGTCTCGCGGAAAAGGGCCGAAACGTCCAGGGGCCGATTTTTCGACTGGGGCCGATTTGGTTTGGGGCCGAAACGTCCTGTTTCCGTAACGATTAAGATCGATGATAGATGATATCTATTTGTATTATATTGATAATTCCATAATAATGTTTCACTAAATTTTAAAACGTTACTAACATCATGGCTATTTACAAAATGCTGTACTTTAACAGATTAACTTATAAAGAGTAATTGTCCGTTTCAAGTGTACAATCGCAGACCATTTATAGAAATCAAACATAAACTATAGCAAATTCTATTTCTAATATTTTATATACTGTGTTAGAAATGATAGCAAATCCTTAATGAATTTACTAAACATGTGTATATACTATAATTGTTCAATTGCAACCTAATTGCAGGTTCATATTTTTGACTGCTCAGTGCCAAACAGATAAACATTTATGTTTGTTGGTCATCGTTTTACATGTAGCATAAAATATATTGTTGCTGATGTAAAACCTTTTCAGGGTAAAAACTTCTTAAAATATTTAATCTACTGGACGTGTAAGAAATAGATCACGACATAATCTTAATTAGTTTATTGACCACTGCAAGTATCATAAGAGTGTTTTAATATACCGATGTATCATGTTTATTGAACACCAAGAATAGTACATGTGGCGCCCCTTCCCTTCCAGTCATTTAGAAAAAAGTTTGGATAATACAATTTTTATGAGGCGACAACTGTAATTTGATATTCGAAAAGTTAAATGATGTGTTGGTGATTAATATACTTTGTTTACAAACATGATTATTGTCTCCTGAAGAAAACAAAAACAGAACACAAAATCAGGAATCATATATAACTTAAATAATTAGTCTGCCAGAGCTGTAATAAAATTAATCTAAATCGAAGAAGGGGTTTGCTCTATTCCTACATGCTATGTTTGATAATTGGTTACAGGCCTAATGTGTGTAATTATGTTATAAATACATAGATTTGCTAAATTTTTCATCTATGAATTCAAGCATGTGTGACAGGGATTATTTGTTGATTTTTTTTTAAAGAATTTATAAGCGTTTCTATGTTCGTTACATTTACCGTTCAATAATTCTTAAATATTTAACTTATTAAAAATGTTGAGCTTATTCTTCTTAAAAAATTAAATATATGTATTTTTTCATTAACTACTCAAGGAAGTATTTCAAGCCTGAGCATGATAAAAACACAATAGCACTACCTTAAATAAGTACGTTCACTGTATACGTCTGATTCATTAATTTCAAGTTTCATTATTTGTTTTAGTAAAAATGATTTTCCCTGAATCAAAAGTATAAAAATAAAACATTGTAACAACGACGCTTGCTCGTGTGATTCTATCCGTTAACGCATGTTTCCTTTCTTGTTCAAGTACGAAAAGTCGGGATGTATAATGATAATGATAATGATAATCCCAGGAATATATTAGGTTTATATCTGCATTGTGATTTTCGCATGTCAAATTATGCGGAATGGTAGAATCAGTTTTCATTTTCCAGTATAGCTCCAAAATACAGATATGTAATGTTAGACATTAAGAACGAAGTAGAATGACAATTATTTGCATTTGTTGGTATACATACGGGAATTCCATAAATCAACTGTATTTTTGTGCAGACTGCGCATGCACGAGAAACTTAGACTCTATAGCTCCCAACCGAAGGGAGTACTATAGGCCACGATGCCCAATTTTTACGCATGCTGTTAATGTTTTTGGCATTTTTGGATGTGAGTTTTTCACATGACACACATATTACTTCATCATCATCATCATCATCATCATCATCATCATCTTTTTCTTCTTCATCATCATCATCATCATCATCATCATCACTACCACCACCACCATCCAACAACAACAACAACAACAATAATAATAATAAAAGAACAAAATCATCATCGTCATATCATCATCATCATCATCATCATCATCATCATCATCATTAACATCAACAACAACAACGACAACAACAACAGCAGTAGCAACAACAATAACAGTAGAAAAACTCATCATCAACATTAACATCATCATCAGAATACATATCATCATTATCACTATCAGTACATCATTATCATCATAAGAATATAACATCATCATTAACAGTACTTAATCATCATCACAGCAACAGCAGAAGTTTTACATCATCATTGTTATCATCATCAGCAGTACATAATAATCTTTACTATCATCAAAACGTCATCATCATCATCATCATCATCATCATCATCATCATCAGGATATTAGCATCAGAGTCAATTATGATAAAAATGGAGATGATGGTAATCATTTTTTGATGGAAATACCGATGATATCAATAATGATGTTAATCATCTTGATGCTTGATATAATAATAATTTTATGATGATAATAATGATAATGATGATGATAATACGGTTGTTGAGAATGATTTTGAGAATGATGGTGGAGATAACATATATGATCTTGATGATGGATGTGATAATGATTGTTTATGATGATGATGATGATGCGACTCGAACATACATATGCTGATCATTATGATGATGATAGGTGTTTTTGTTACTATGATTTTGATAATGATGATGGTAGAGATGACAAGTATTTAAGATCTTGATGATGGATATGATAATGATTTTTTTTATGATGATGCGATGATATAGATGTTGATAATTATGATTTTGATAATGATGATGCAGATGAAGATGACTTTTCATCATCATCATGGTGATTATCAAGGTGATGACAATCAGATTTAGATGATTATGATAGAGGTGATGTTTTTAGAAGAATAAACGTAATGTAAACTTTTGATAAAAATGGACGTGATGATGATTTTAATAATGATGATGGAGATGAAAATGATTATAACTTTAATTATGATGGTGATGATGGTGATTGGGGTGACAATCTTAATAGAGGTGATCATAGACTTAAAAATGTCAAGCTTGTGATGGTAGTGTATTTTATGGATGATTTCAGTAATGAGATCATGATTGATGTGATGATGATTTCAATGCAATTTATGCGATAAAACAGTAAATCAACATTTAAAACCTTTCACACAGCGTTAATAAAATTATCCCAAAAATATTCATACTCCAACATATGGTGCTTAGCAAAGTTGAGTAGTATTATGCGACTGTTACTTGGAGTATGAAATATTATGACTATAAGTTGTTTAAATGTATTTTGCAGGACAAGAGTCAAGATGTAATACAAGACAGAATGCTTTACAGTTTCACTAAAAACAGATTGAACTTGTTGACCGAGAGATATATTCTGTTTGTTGTTTTCCGGGCACTGTGTCATATGAATCGAGTCAAAATCTATAATAAGCTACAAGATACGACTGATTTATTCTTGAATAAGTTGGGCAAAAGCGGATTGGACTGAAACTATAACAGCGCCTGCGAAGAATGAAAGCTTTCAAAATCTGGAAACAAAGTGATCCATTGGAAAATTAATCACAACAAAATTACAAGAAAATTGCAGACTGCTGTTGTGAAGTACAAAAATCTGGAAACAAAGTGATCCATCGGAAACATTATTCACAACAAAATTATAGGAAATTTAGGATACTTTGTCTTATGTTTGATTAACATTCGAAAAAGACGGACTAGACCTGCCTATCGTTATACTATTATTTTTCTGTAGATTTAAATAAAAATGCAGACTAATCTTCCTTATCCTTCTGTCTTAATCTGATTTAGATATGAGGAGAAGGATTTACCAGTCTTTTAAGAGATTTTCTACCAAATCTATTTGAATATATACAGATTTTAGTTACTAGTACATTGGAAAAGCGCAGCCTAGTCCTGTCTATCGTGTAACTTTTATTCTGCTTTGGATTTTTTAAAAGAAATCTTTAATAATTTAAGTTTTTGGTTTGATTTACATTGCAGAAAACTCGGTCTAGTCCTCCCTATCGTCTTACTTTTATACTTCTTTAGATTTGAAAGTTGATAAAAAGGATTAATTCGTCTTTTATGTTCTTTTTTCAGACTACGTATATATGTATATATATGTACAGTCTTTTAAAAAATAAGGTGGACTAGTCCTCCCTTCTCCTGATTTTTTATTGTTTCAGTTTTGACTGATTATTAAAAGGGAGGATTAATCCGCCTTTACAGGTAAGATTTAAAAGAAATCTTTAATATTTTTAGACTTTGGTTTGAATACATTGCAAAAAGTGCGGACAAGTTCTCCCTATCGTTTTACTTTTGTTCTATTTCAGATTTTGAAAGTGAATATAAAGGATTTATCCGTCTTTTTATGTACTTTTTTAGACTACAGAAATATATACAGTCTTTTGGAAAAGAGCGAACTAGTCCCCCCTTTTCTTGATTTATTTTATATTGTTTTAGTTTCATGAAGGATTAATCCACCTTTACATATATGTTTTATAAGAAATCATAATTATTTTTAGTCTTTGGTTTCATTTGCATTTCAAAAAGGCGGACTAGTCCTCCCTATCGTCTCTTTAGATTTGAAAGTTAGTCGAAAGGAGGATTATCCGTCTTTTCATATTCTAGTTTTCAGACTAATTAAATATATACAGTCTTTTTGAGTTAAGTGTTATAAAAAATCTTAAATATTTTTAGTCTTTGGTTTAATTTAAATTGCAAAATGGGGGACTAGTCCTCCATATCGTCTTTCTTTTATTCTACTTTAAATTTCAAACTTAATAAAAAGGAGTATTGATCAGTCTTTTCATATTATTTTTTCTGAATACATTTAATATATACAGTCTTTTTTGGAGAAGGGACTAGTCCTCCCTTTTCCTGAATTATTTTATACTGTTTCAGTTTTGACTGATTTTATACTGTTTCAATTTTGACTGATTATTGAAAAAGGTGGATTAATCCGTCTTTTCAGAAAAAAACTTAAATATATTTAGTCTTTGGTTTGATTCCTATTATCAAAAGGCGGACTAGTCCTCCCTTATGGTTTCCTTTTGTTCTATTTCAGAATTGAAAGTGTATAAAAAGGATTAATCCGTCTTTTCAAATATTTTTCCAGCTTTGTTTTTGTTTTGACTGAGTAATGAAAGTGTTGTATTCATTGGTCTTTTCAGATTAGTTTTGTTAGAAATCTAAACTATATTTAGTCCTTGGTTCGATTTACAATGCAAAAAGGCGGACTAGTCCTCCTTATCGTCTTACCTTTTTCTACTTTAGATTTGAAAGTTAATAAGAAGGAGGTTTAATCTGTTTTGATAATCTTTTTTCAGACTACTTCAATGTAAACATTCTTTTGAAAAAGGCGGACTTGTCCTCTCTTTTCCTGATTTGTTTACATTTTTTCAGTTTTGACTGATTAATTAAAGAGGAGGATTAATCCGCCTTTACAGATAAGTTTAAGAGAAATCGCAAATATTTTTAGACTTTGGTTTGATTTACATTGCAAAACGGCGGATTACTAGTAATCCGCCTTATTGTCTTTTTTTAAAGTTAATAAAAAGGAGGATTAATCCGTCCTTTCATATTCTTCTTTCAGACTACTTAAGTATATACAATCTTTCTGAAAAAAGGCGGAGTAGTCCTCCCTTTCCCTGAATTATTATTATTGTTTCAGTTTTGACTGATTATTTATTTAAAGAGGAGGATTAATCCATCTTGTCAGAGAAATCTTAACTGAACTGTTTAAAGTTGGATTAGTCCGCCATTTCAATTACTGATTTCTAAAGACTCTTGATCTTTATTTTACAGTTTATGTTTAGTAAAGACTCCTTGAAAAATGCAAAGTATTTGTTTTGACTTAGATTGAAAAAGGCGGACTAATCCTCCTTTTTGTTTTTATAGTTTTTAGTTTTTTATTTATTGTATATATTAAGGTGGTTAGTCCGCCTTTTGAGTTAACATTTTTTAAAGATTAGTTGAGATATATTACGTCTTTGGTTGAGGTTACATTTTTGAATGAGGCGGACTAGTCAACCCTTCATGTGTTATAATTGAGTTGTTTAGTTTTGGTTATTGTATAAAGTTTGATTAGTCTGTCCTATCAGTTTATGTTTAGTAAAGACTCATTGAAAAATGCAATGTATTTGTTTTGACTTAGATTGAAAAAGGCGGACTAATCCTCCTTTTGTTTTTATTGTTTTTTAGTTTTTTTATTTATTGTATATATTAAGGTGGATTAGTCCGCCTTTTGAGTTAACATTTTCTAAAGATTATTTGAAAAACATTACGTCTTTGGTTGAGGTTACATTGAATATGGCGAACTGGACTAGTCCTCCTT
>NW_026862510.1:15000-63820 GCF_026571515.1 Ruditapes philippinarum
TATGGCGTCGTGCCATTATGAGATTTAAATTCAATGCTTTGTTACAATAACTTGAACGAATAATGTCCGCCTGACTTCTAACATTTATATTATCACATAAAAATGATAAATTCCCTTACATACCATTTCTTTATCCCGATGACGGTAATGGCAGACGTGATTGGATTATCTCAAGTATTTGGATTGATAATCTTGACAGACGTACAATAATTGAAAAATGAAAAAAATGGTAAATGGAATTTCTAGTAATCTTATTTTCATAACTTAGTTTCGCTCAAATCACAATATCATGCAATTCAATCTTCATAATAATCAAGTATTGCTAAACATACATGAAGTATTTCCACTGTCTGTCTGATACGCTTTCAGAACAAACTATCTGGAAAGTTGCATCAATTAATACCAGACGAGTATGTTTTGCCATGATTACTGGGTACGGATTATATGTATTTTATGGTATTGATATGCATCTTGTCCGGTTGACTTACTTATTGGAAATAGATTAGACACACTTTGTAAAGAACGAAAAGAAGCACACTTGAACAAATAATTTTATAGAGTAAGTATTCTACACATCTAAATTTTCCGAATGAATGCATTTCTTTCATCCAAAATAAAGTAAATTATAGTTAATTCATCTCAAAGGTCAGCTGTATTCTTGTCATTTAAAATCTAATTGAAGTTAACAAGTTCCACATCTTTCTTTACCTGATACAGAAACTTTCCTATTTATAGTTGTTCCTCTTTGCGGTGGTTTAATTATTAAGGGCTTGAGCGGTAGCTTACAAATACCAGTACCGTCTGTGAACAGACTCAATCAAACCGACCTTCAACATTCCTGTGTTAATTAGGGATTATGAGCAAGATCGATCTTGCAACAAAAATATAATCATGCAAGTCTATTTAAGCTCTATGCATCACGCATAAGTTTAATCGTTATAAGTACTGTAGACATTTGGATCAATTCAGATAGCTTAACAACTGTCATTTTAGGCAATTGAGAGTAAACAATATTGTGAGCAATATTAAATATACGTTAGCTTATTCAATGATTTTTGTCAATTTATCTTTCTTATGATACTGGCATACTCTTTTTACAAGCACGGGTGTAGGACTCGACATCATATTAATATGTAGAATGTTGTCCTTATGAAGCTACTTTGCGGAAAATGTACCTTGTATATATGTTCATAAAAAAAGCAATAAATGTAGATAATTACCCTATGCAAATTATTCTTATTTAATTAGTTCCGTTTAACTGTAAATGCATGACATTTTATATTAGTTTTATGCTTCATAATTATCTGATGTACAAACAGGAGTTTAACTTAAAGCTTATATATTTATTTTTAGAAACATTTTACTAAGATAATAATGTTGTTTGAAGTCAACCGTATATCAATTCAATTCCACTTTGAATAAAAACCGGAGAGCATGTATCTACAGCTCGGCTTGGATAATGTTATCAACGTAATTTCAAATTTTATAATGAGTAAACATATTTATATATTTAAAAACAACATTAAAAATACCAAGAGTTGCATTTTATTTCCTTATAGTGTGTTTTGTTTTAAAATGACTATGCTCTACCAAATACTTACTTCATAAAACCTTAAAAAAATATTGTCACACATAAGATTCACACACAAGGTGCATCATGCAAATTATATCTAATGTAATAAAAGTTCTGAATATCTAATGAATATTATTCGAAAAAGTTAAAGTCAATGAAATTGAATTCAAGTTATTTACCTGCTATGTCGCTTACTTAAGACTCTTTAACTTTGCAATTCTTGTCACAGATGTCAGTTTTCCTCGGGAAAGGAAATAAACATTATGGAACAGTATTTTATTACATACAATCTTTTTGGCTTGCAGCCACGGCTGCAAGCCATTTCATATGGAAAACCTGTTCCGGTTAGGTGGTTTCCTGCTTACATCTGTTGGTGCATGATTGAACGGGTAACCAGCTGGAATCGTGCCAATCGCAACCTTTCGGCCTTTTCCGTCACTCTTCGGATTAATGATAATAGCCGATGTAGTTCCGATTGCAATCGTGACAATTCGGGCGATTCCGTCATACTAAGTAATATAACGGAAATCTAAGCTATTTTAGTTACTTCGGTAATCCCAGTTTGTTTATATAAATAGGATTTCTATTTTTACTTGATAACCGTAATAAATTATAAACGAAATTGTTCCGTTTCAATTGTTTTTCAAGACGCAAAAGTTAGTTTCTTTTATAATTGTTTTTTGTCTGTATCAGTTTTATACAATAGAGAATGGTAGTAGTATTCCGTCTTCAAAGGGTGGTCCTCCATGATCGAGTTATATTTAGATCTACTGAACTGGTGAGGTAATCTAAAAATAGCCCATGCATATCATTAACCTTGCCACATAGCGCATCGTCTATTTGTGATCGTGTAACATATAGTTGATACATGCTTCTTAATTAGTGCATTTACTTGTCTATAAAGCAAAGGAATGATTTCGCTGCGAAAAAGGAGAAATGAAATGTGCACACTTGTTTTCCTTCAGACTTCAGTATCATGTAGTATTTTTACGATTGATCATTTTCTTAATTAGTTTTATACAATAGAGATAAGATAACTAAATAAACCCTTTATGATATACAAATACCGTAATTCAAAAAAAAAATGTGATAATAAATTGAAACAAAAAATTTTTTTTAAAGGGTTGGGATGAAGGCACAACTGTGCAAGCCTTTCCTTTTAAAAGGAAACTTTATTTCTGCATAAGTATCAGAACACATTCAATAAAGTAAAGATTCCAATAACATTTGAAGCATATGATAAGAACGGTAATTATCTGCGTAATTCACTAATTCCACATTCCTGTCAAGGTTATATAATTTAAAGTACAAGCTTACTATGACATCACTTTGTTTCATTTTATTTCTTAACTATCAGCCATCTAATGACTTTTTATATATAATACTAAAACCGTGACCTACACCATAAGGACAAGCATGGTGGCGTCTACATTTTTATAACAGGAGGCGGTTCAAAATTGGGTATCTATGTCTTTTGGATAATTGTAAATTTATAGCTATTTTGTATAATTATAGAGGAATTTTATCACTTCAGTCATTTTAATCAAATGTATTATTTCATTTGTGCTAGCTGCGAATAGGAAAGGTTTAATTACCAAACATAATAAAACTTTTTTTTTCTGAAAAATTCATATTTTTCAGACGGAAATCTTAATGACCTGCACAAATTGTTCTTTAAATAGTTAAACATGACGGCAAGAATCTCCTTTGTGTGTCATTTTTGTAAAGATTCACCAACATTAAATCTTTTTAATTCCTTGCAAAGAAACACGTTTATATCAGTTTAACCTAGGAATATTGCTATAATTGTTCTTTGACATGAATACAAGGAGAAGTGCATAATTATTAAAATTTACATTTGTTATCAGAAACTTGCGCACAAAATGATAAAAAGGCTTAACTTGAAATTATAGTTGTCAATAAACTGTTTTCAACGCATGAAATATATGCATATTTCATTATTATATCGATAATTTTACACCGTTTTGACGTTAATAGAGAAAATGTTATTAAGAAATTTCAGTATAAATGCTATTTCTTACAAATAATTAGTGTTTGCGATGGAAAATGTTGATCGATGATTTAGATTATACAGAATTCAATTCACACCTTCTCATCTTTCAATAGGTTACGACTTCCGATATTCTTTTGCATGATATAAATTGTTAACTGTCTAACATTTTACTTTCTGAATTCCATGATCTTACATAGGTTCGATATATCTGGAAGCTCACTTAGTCCAATTTGCCTCAGTTCCATCTAAAATCGTGATCGATTTCTTTGAGTAAATAAACTTGTATCATAAGATTTCAACTTACACATTTTCAAACAAATTAACAAATTCAAATAAATGGTAACAAAATATAAATACCTTAACTAAACTATACATATCATATCAGCTTGTTCTTGCTTTCTTACCATACATACCATGCTTATGTCAAGTATTCATGAACTAAATTTAAGATACATTACTGTTAGATATATTACTGTTAGAGTATGAATTCATTTTTAAAAGGATATATTGCTTAGTTTATTGTTTGGTCTTTTAAATTAATATGTTGAGAAAATTTAATGATTAAAACATGCGCATTGAAGGAGAAGTAATAAGAGAAAAGAAGAAGAGATAGGAAACAAGAGCAAGAAAGAAAGTCACTTTACTACTATGGAGTTGAAGGACCTTTTTCTTTTCAAACGGATATTATTATGTATCAAATCTTTATGTTTTTTGTATATATTTATGTATATTGGAGATAATTGTCTCATTTTGAGCATCTGTAAGTGAATACCGCCGTATAGTAAAGTATTTAATGATACAGTTGCGATTTGACTTAAATTGTTTTTTAGGACAGTGCGATCATCTTGATGCATGGGGCAGCGGAGGAAATTGTGTACTGTATTTTCTATTTCACCACATATAAAAAAGGGTTTTCTATTATGTTTGTGGAAAACACATGCTCTTTCAGATAGCTACAATGTGTTCTTAATCATGTATGTATTATTTGATATCTTCTTTCACCTAAATAATAGTGAGCTGGAACTTTTTGGAAACTTCATTTAGTCTTTTTTTTTAAAATTGCAAGCGATCATCATGGTTCATTTCTTAGTTCGGCAGGGAGATCGTTCCAGTCTTATATCGAAGATGGTAAAAATGAATTTGAAATAAAGTTGAGTATGACAGAAAATATTTCTAGTGTAACTTGCGTTTCGTTAGTTGTATACTGAAGTTTATCCTACTGTGTTTGGAGTATGAAAGAAAGATTTGGGAGGGGTTAAAATTTTATATGCAGAATTTGTTTTGTTAAAACGTTTTTACTTTTAAGGGGTTTAAAACCAAGTGTTTTCCTATGATTTGAGAGAATTTAAGTTTCTTTTACCCTTATAATTTGCAGGCTTTAAGTGGAATTTTTTCTAGCTCGAATTATCTTGTTGATAATATATCCAGAATACTCTGATATTCAAAGAGGCGGATGAAAGAAAGTATTAGTTTTGGATGATCTCGTTTGTGAAAGAATTTTAAGACCTTATTTAAGTCTTCATGCCCTTTTGTGATGTATAAAGTAAATGGGTTTTCCAGTTCCTTCAAAAGTATTCACTTTTACCATTGCTTTTAAAATTCTACACATATATGTATCGATTTTTGAGAACAAAAATCTAGTCCCTTACTGCTATTTGGGTTAGCTTTATGTATATTAAAACCAATATTTTTTCCCTTTTAAAATAAAAATGGTTTCAAAAATTTTTTAAACAAATTTAGACATTGTGTTATAACTAGGGTTCGTCATTTTCCTTGTTTGATATTAGACAAGTGGAAGTTAAGCTCTTACTTTCCTGCGCTGTTTAAGGGCGACAATAAAATTTAAACATGATACCCCAAAAAAAACAAAAAATAAAAAAAACTAAGTCAAATGGGAATAAAAATAAAAAATAAAATATAATAAATTAAAAATAAGAAACCCCAACCCGGGGGTAACACAATTAACTTTGAATGCTGTTTTTAAAATTTTTCAGTATTTTTTTCAAAAATGCTTGTAACTGATGATTTATAAACATTTATTCCCATTTTTGCCTTTAAAAATTTTAACAATGCAGACATTTTCCTTTTTTTTATATTTTAGTGAGCCCTTTTTCTAAAAATCTTGCCCGTGCTTTAGATTAAGTGAATCTCAAAAGGGGCCATAAAACAAAAGATTTTAAATTTAAAAGTTTTAAACGTAGAAAAATTTTTTAAAACAAAAATTATTTTTTTTTTTGTCTTTATATTTTTTAATTTTTTTAAAATTAAATATGTGTTCGCCTGTTAAAATTTTTTAAAAATGAAGTTTATAACGACGTCTGCGTCACAGAAAGAAGTTAATGAATTTGCAAACTTTCTTTGTTGTCTATCTTTACGAAGTGTTTTCAAAAAAATTTTATTCTGTACCAAATGTGCAACAAATTTTTTATTTTAAAAAATTTCCCGGGAATGGCAGAGAGAATTCTTAAACTTTTCAATTGTATGTTATGTATTTTTAAAAATTTTTTTTTCATGGAATCAATTTTCAAACTACAAGAATATATAGGTAAATATGAGACATTCGGTTACAAAGATGTAGATACGAATGTCTGTCATTAATAACGCACCAATTATTTGTTTTACATCTATAACTATTTATATGAATGGTAAATTGAATAACTATATAATGACTTCATTGATGTTTTCAAATTTGATTTTTATGATAAAAGCAAAGTGAAACATTTACATACATGTAACTACAGACAATGCTGCTTTGACATGCTATGATAGGTATTTGTTTTGTTTTTTCGGGTAACTCAATCGTTAACTTGCTTATATGTTTTCAGTTAAATTGTCAATTGATACCAGTTATGCAAGAAATATACAATTTCTCTCGCACATTGAACTTTACAGAGTATTGTATTTTTTTATTTTTGAACTGTTTTCAAAATGTGGAATTACGGTTTTTTCAAATACTTACATCGTTGAATTAGATTCAGCAAATCGTAACAGGAATTTGCAAGCTATTACGCATTGTGCATACATTAACTGAAAAAAATACCATTTTCCTCAAACTATGTTTTAAATTAACATACATTTAAAATGGTATTTATCTTGATTGGTCATGCAATTCTAAAGTTTTCTTTCAAACCAAAGGTAACCAAGTTGAAGGTTATACATTCAAGCATATTACTAACTTAAGGTAGCACACCTCTAATGGGCATTATAAGGAACTGTAAACATACATAGGGCAGCAAATTTTTAAACAACATTTACCGTGTGGTTTATGAGTTATGGATATTTTTCTTAACTAAATTTTTGTCATCAGAAGGTTTTTTTTTCAGAAATGAGGTAACTCTAAATAATCTATAATATCATCATAATGAAAAATGTAAAGAAAACAAAATTGACATTCAAGTAACAAATTAATCGAGCAAAATGGTTGTTTCAAAACGAAATGTTTTAAATATGTATACAAGTGTAACCATACCCCACCTACTTTAAACAATTATTGGACCATTTCCCTATGTAAAAAGCTTAATTCAAAATATCCCTTTAAATTCACCACAATAAAGGACTGTTTTCAAAGTTTGTCTTAATTTTTTTAAATGTATATTAGTTTATCCTGCAAAATATAAAATACTTTTAATGTGTAGTTATTGTTTTATCAAATTTTGAAAATATCTGGTATCATATTTGCTATTAAATTTGACATTATTTAGCAAATAAATACCAAAAATTATTATATAATTAAAATTAAACACTTTTTACTTCTATAAGGGATCTCATAGATACATAAAAAATATGTTAAAAAGAAAAGAAAAAAATGTCCCCTTCTGGGGTTTGAACCCACGGCCCTCAGTTTCAATGCATTTGCCAGTGATTCTAGCCTATTTAAATACTCTTCAAAGTAGAGATAATGCATTAGAGGTGTACTACCTTAAATTTAAAATCATATCAAGTCAAAGCCGCATTGTCTTCAGTTGCATACAAGCATTCTCCTCACTCCCAGCACTACAATCATATTTTGAAAGCATCAATCATAAAACCAGTTTACCGTTATTTGCTTTACTTTGCATATAACAAGTAATAAACGTAATGCAAATATTTGTTGTCTCATTTATGCCAGACATTCGTTTCACATTCTTGTAAAAGGATGTTTCATAATAACAGATATTACCTTTTAGATTTACTGATTTGGCCACGACAGGTAAAAAAATTATCATATACATACAATTTGAAAGAAAAATAGAATAAGGGAGTTCGCATCTTCCGTTTGTAACCAGGAAATATATTTCAAGATCATTCAGCATATTTTTGCACACGTTAGATTCAGTATATCAAAATTAACATCAACTCGTCACAACGATAGACAACAAATAACAAATAAGGTTTTGCAAATCTATTACTTTATTTTGGTGACGCAGACGCGTTAATTACACTCCAATGTTAATGGCGAAAAAATTGTCAGATATTTTACCTTGTAATGATTTGGAAAATAGGATATCTATAAAAAAAGCTTACTTTTAACAAGAAATTTCTGTAAAAAGGAATAATCATAATTGCAATTTATGTCTAATAATACCCTAAATATATTATTCATTCAAATTTATTATTATAGTTGCAAAATGGAAATCTTGAGAACAACTTAATAACTGAATTAGGGAGCAATGCCTATCGTGAAAAAAGTTGTCATAGAGTATGTAGGCTTATTATGGTGGTATAACTTGACAAGAGAAGTGAGAAGAAAGGGAAAAAATGGATGCGAAAATATATTTAATAAGTTTGAAATAAACAAAAAGTAAACATATACATATATAAAAAAGTATATAAATATCCCTATATCAGAAATTTAATTATTTGCCTGTCAAAACTTCCAGATTAAAACATTAGGATTTCAAATACATTTTTACGAAGATTGCACGGGAATCTAACATTTAATCAAGTCATCAGTATTGATGCTCAGTGCATCTATCGAGTCGGTCACCTGAAAGAATATTTCCTGCTTGACTTCTTACAATTACATAATCAAATAAAAATGAGATATTTTCCCTTACATAACACTTTTATATCTTGATGACGGAACTAGCAGACGTGATTGAGTAATCGCAAGTAATTGGATTGATAATAAATTTCCTTTTAAAAGGAAAGACTTGCCTAGTTGTGCCATCATCCCATCCTTTTAAAAATGATATATTTTTGGAAAAACCTCCTAAATCAACTCTTTATGATAAAGAAATAATTATAAAAAAATAATAATAAATTGACCTTATATACCAATCAAAACAAGGTACCTATGTTTTACAGGTATAGAGGGTCAATTTATTATCACTATATTTTTAATTATTTGTATATCATAAAGGGTTTATTTAGGATTTTTTTTCGAAAAAAAAGAAATGTTTAAATTTTAAATGGGTATGAAGGGTAACCCTAAGACTGGACGAGCACCTGGGCTCATTTGTGCCACCAGTGTGATGCATGCAAATTTAAACAAAGAGGGACAAGAAGTCCACTGAACCGGAACATGCTGACGATAAAAGTAACAACTTTCTTTTGAAAAACAAATATTTTTTGTCTAAAACGATTTGAAATCTATGCTCTATTGTATAAAACTAATAAAGAAAATAATCAATCGTAAAAATACTAACATTGGCTCTCCTACGCGGAAGAAATAAAAGTATCTATCTATCATACTGAAGGGAAGCAAGTGTGCACATTTCATTTTTCACTTTTTTCGCAGAAAGAGTCATTCATTTTAGCAGTTGCTAATTTCATCTAAATAGCAGCTTTATAGACAAGTAAATGCACTAAAAGACTTCGTTACGTGGTACCAATTAATATGCATGTATCAACTATGTTACACCTAAAATATCTATGTCACTTGTCTATTGATCACAGATATACCGACAACACAGGATGCGCTATATGTAGATCGTTGATATGTATTGGCTATTTTAGATAACCGATCACCAAGACGTTATACTGTAGTTTTAACTCCACGTTAGAATTGCGTTTAAATGTAAGACACAGTAGATCTTAATAAAGCTCGATCGCAGACAAATGTGATAGAGCTATGCAATTTGAACTTGTTCCCACTTATTCTCTGTGTGACTCGGTCACGATCTTTTGGTAAGTAAGACCGTCCTTTGGAGACGGAATACTACTACAGTAGCCATTCTCTATAGTATAAGACTATAATTAAGACAAGAATCAATCATGAAAGAAACTAACTTTTGCGTCCGCCTTGAAAACGAATTGAAACGGAACAGTTTCGTTTATAATTAATTTCTCCCTTCTACTTACGCTCTAAACCGATAAATCTTGTAAAAATAGAAATCATATTTATGGAAACAAACTGGGATTACCGAAGTAACTAAAAAAAGCTTAAATTTCTGTAATATTACTTCGTCTGATTCTGCAGTATGACGGAATCGCCCGAATTGTCACGATTGCAGCGGAAACCTTGACTGATTTCCCGTTACATCATGCACTAACAAATGTAAGCAGGAAACCACCAAACCGGAACAACTTTTTCAAAACAAAAGCAAAAAATGACAGATGTTCACTAATTGGAAATGGCAATGTTGGTAAAGGGCATGTTAAGTTAATCTACTGGTGGGGAAAGCTGTTTCATTAAATTAGCTTCACTGAAAATATCATTGAACTCAATAATTATAGTTATTTTACAATGTTAAACACACATGCATGATTTCCGCTATGTATGTACTTTAAGACAAAAACAATCTGGATTTTGCACCAATCAGCACGTGTGCATTGTAATGATTGTCAGAACTGTTTTAATACGTATTATATTGAAACAGTATCTTATCTAGCTGACTAACTCTTTTGAACTAGAAAAGGGAATATTTTGTATATTATAATTAATTTATTTATTATATTATAACATAATTGTAGATGAATATTTTGAATATTTCGAAACTGGTCATTTAGGAGATACAAAAAGTAGTACAGTTTTACGAAACCTTCAGACAATACAGATATGGTATTTATTTATATACATTTAAATCTGAGCGTGGACGTAAGCATATCAGATATAAAATTGTTTCCAAATGTAGGAAGTGTTTGTCATCATTCATCCGGTCAATTATAGTCAATTATATCCAGCTTCAAGGTAATATTGTTTAGCAGTACACTTAAAAGTAAAGGAAAGTAAAACAAGATCTACATTTATGTTAACTAGAAAACAGAAACACTCCCTTTTACGATTGGCATTTAAGAGTAAATGGAAACAATCAAGATCCAGATCTGTCTTTACTAGAATACAGAAACACCTCTTTTATCGTGACTTAACAACCGTAAAAGTGTCAAGAGAACAAAATCGAACAATTAGAAAATAAAGTCGTCATTAAGCATATTATGTAATAAACATTTTCTTTTGTTAACTTATAAGGTGTAATGCTGTTGTTTTTCCAATGTAATGAGCTTTTAGCACATACCATGATAAAATATCATCCTCATACGTTAAAAAGAAACAAAAGCAAATCTATATTTTTTTGGAACATTTAAGTCCTCGAAAAATATCAAGAGGTCAGAAATCACTAGCATCTGTTCTTAAATATTGAGCTTATGGAGTTATGGTTAGTTGATGATTCAAAAATTTGATATTCCATATTCAATAATAAGTATAAGACTTACACAGGTTTCTAATTAATTTACATTTTTGTATTCGAAATATATTTAAAAAAATGAAATGCATTAAAAAACACAGGCATTTTTTATCGTTCCTTGAAATTAACACATTTCAATAGAAAAAGGAAATATATCATAATTCAATATTTCGGAAATCTTCACGTTTTAATTACTTTTAGTTATAGGCTGAATGAATGGTATCTGCCTCCATAATGTTATATGTTAATCATTTCTGTTTGTCGAAATGTATCTTACTTACAGAATAATAAAACGTTTAATTATCACAGATGTCCTTTATTATCATCAGCTCCTTTCAATCTACAAGTATCTTGTTTACCAATAATCTTGTCAAAAATAATTGATTAAAACAGATTAATTAATATAAAACTGTTTTCACAAAACCTCTCTGGCCCTTTCAGACAAACGATTTTGTAAAAGGAAAGAGTATTTTTTTTAATTTTAATGTTATTTGAGTGATTTATAAACAAATGAAGATTGACTGTTTCCATTCAGTTTCTGTCGTTTTATTAATAACCGTTGAGACACATGCAGTATTAATTTGTTCAATATGAAGTAGATTGATGTAAATGTATAATTGCTGTAACTTAGAAATGAAAACTATTAGCCATGCGATTTTGTCTTCGATAGATAAGAGTATACAGAATTAATTATCACATTCCTAACAAATCATAAGAGGCGATGATCCATTTTGTAATTGTACTGAGAAAATTCTCTAGAGTTTTTTCATGAATCAGTTCCATCCAAAAAATTACTTCTTGCTCAGGGAAACAACACACACGGCTAATAGTCGTGATATTATTATGCGACCAAGCCTGAAAATAAGGATTAATACATATTCATCGTTCTATACGAACTTTGATAATTAAGATGGCTTATGTCATTCAATAATTATCAACACTTATTGCACAAATTACAGATATTGGTATGCGCGCCAGAGGAATCTTATTCAAAGCAAAGAAAGTGTTCTGTTTTATGTGACATATCTGCATACTGCTTCCCTTCCTTATTTAGATCTATATGAATAATTCACTTACATATGATGAATCATTCACTTAATCATGCATGTTTTCGCACAGGATAAAAAGTGCTTATAATAAAATGATAATGATAATCGAAAACTATCCATTTCATCCTTGGCAAAAATTGGAGACCTATTGAAGTCAATGATAACAGCATTATAAGAAAAGTGTTGATTACCGGAACAAATAATGAGCTGCATAGGGTCGGCTTTAAGAGTTTCTTTTATAACAACATTGGTTTTCATGCATAGACAAACGTAAAAATGACAGATATCGCAAACACAGTGAAAACGAACAATGAAATAGTTGAAATACTGCAACTACGGTTTTATATAATCAAGCTATGAAAAATAAAGGTTAAGACAGGACTTTTGACACCACCTAGTGCCGGTTTAACACAAATCTAACAAGAGCACCGCTAGGCGGACATTATATGCCCGAAAGTGTTTTTTTTTAGTAAGGATGAAGCATTTGTAAGACATGGAATTCGCTGTTCATCCTATAAAATTTTACAGCTGTAGGTTGATTAATACTGAAGTTATTAATAATGACCTTAACCTTTGACCTTGTGACCCAAAATCAATAGGGGTCTTCTACCTTATATGGACAATCATCCTAAGAAGTTTGAATATTGTGGGCCAATTGGAACTTTAATTATGCTTTAGAAACTGTTTTCAGTATTAAGGTAAAAGTGACTTTGACCTTGTGACCCCAAAATCTATAGGGGTCTTCCACCCAATATGAATAATCATCCTATGAAGTTTGAATATTGTGGGCCAAATGGAACTTACGTTATGCTCAGGAAACAGTTTTTGGTTTTAAGGTAATTGTGACCATGACCTTTGACCTAGTGACCCCAAAATCAATAGGGGTCTTTTGCCCAATATGGACAATCATCCTATGAAGTTTGAATATTGTGGGCCAAATGGAACTTAAGTTATGTTCCAGAAACTGTTTTCAGTTTTAAGGATATAGTGACCTTGACCCTTGACCTTTTGACCCCAAAATCAATAGGGGTCTTCTACCCAATATGGACAATCATCCTATAAGGTTTGAACACTGTGGGCCAAATGGAACTTAAGTTATGCTCTGGAAACTGTTTCCAGTATCAAGGTAATAGTGGCCTTGACCTTTGACCTTGTGACCCCAAAATCAATAGGGGTCTTCTATCCAATATGGACAATCATCCTATGAATTTTGAACATTGTGGGTCAATTGGAACTTAAGTTATGCTCCGGAAACTGTTTTCAGTATCAAGGTAATAGTGACCTTGACCTTTGACCTTGTGACCCAAAAATCAACAGGGGTTTATTACTCAATATGGACAATCATCCTATGAAGTTTGAACATTGTGGGTCGAATGGAACTTAAGTTATGCTCCGGAAACTGTTTTCAGTTTTAAGGTCATAGTGACCTTGACCTTTCACCTTTTGACCCCAAAATCAATAGGGGTCTTCTACCTAATATGGACAACCATCCTATGAAGTTTGAACATTGTGGGTCGAATGGAACTTAAGTTATGCTCCGAAACTGTTTTCAGTTTTAAGGTCATAGTGACCTTGACCTTTGACCTTGTGACCCCAAAATCAATAGGGGTCTTCTATCCAATATGGACAATCATCCTATGAAGTTTGAACATTGTGGGTCAATTGGAAGTTAAGTTATGCTCCGGAAACTGTTTTCAGTTTTAAGATCATAGTGACTTTGACCTTTGACCTTTTGACCCCAAAATCAATAGGGGTCTTCTACCAAATATGGGCAATCATCCTATAAAGTTTGAATATTGTGGGCCAAATGGAACTTAAGTTATGCTCCGGAAACCAAATTGCTAACGGACGGACGGACGTACGGACGGACGGACGGACAGACAGACGGACGCCAGGGGGTATAACATAATATGCCCTTTCGGGCATATAAAAATGAAAAAATCAACTTTACCGAAAGAATAAAAATTCCAACAAAACTAACATAACAAACGGGCAAACGTTGATGACTTTCACAATTATGTATATAACTCAACCAACTTAAATACTATACATTATATCTTATTATTATATAATTCTTCATTTTCACTTATTTGACTTCGAAAGTACTTTGTTAATTACAAAGGTATTTCCTCAATTGAACACCGATATAATTAAGGCCATCCTTAATATGCCGATACGTTATTATCGGTTATTTTTAAGACTGAATGAATCCATATAGGGAATAATTGCAAGTGAATTTCTATCAATGATATTCTTATTTGAGGAATGTCTTGTTCACAAGAACGTTTTTTTTTGTTTGTTTGTTTTTGTTTTTTGGAGGGGGAGGGGGGGCTATCATATTTTTATATCAATATAATGTAACATTTTTGAAAATTGTTCCGCCTTTCAACTTAACCTTTTTTAAAACGTGAAGAGTCATTAACGCGTCTGCGTTACGAAAAAAGTAATGGATTTGCAGAACTTTCTTTGTTGTCTGTCTTTATGAAGAGTTACTATTAATTTTGATATACTTTTACTGACGTGTGTCAAAATATTCTGGATTTATCTCGAAATCTATATTCCGGTGTCTGATTAAAAAGACGAACTTCCCGAATCTATGATAACAATAAATAGTTTACCTGTCGAGGTCGAATAAATCTATCTACAAAGTAAAATTTGTGAATATGAAACATTACGAATGACTGTGTTGGTCATTTTTGACGCATAATATATTTTGTATTTGTATTCATTTACATTTATTCCTGCATGATATTTATTGAGTAACGGTAAACCACCTTCATTGATACTTTCCAAAAATGTTTCTATGTAACGGAAGACAATACTGCTTTGAAATTTTATGATTTTAACTTTAAACAATGTTAAAGTAAGATATATACTTGCTTGTTTGCATAATATGCTGCTTAGCTTTATGCTCGTTAAACTTCAGTTTTGAAAAACTTAAAGAATTGCATGATCAATCAAAATAAATACCAATCAAATGTATGTCATTTTTTATCATTTTAATTATGATTTTAAAGATATTTTATGCACAGTGCGTAATAACTTGTCGATGTCTGTTATAAATGTTTGCACAACATACACTGATTAAAGGTTTGGGAAAGAACCCTTAATTTCAAATACTGAGTATATTAAACTGAAGAAAGATGTAATATACCTAGTAATAGCCTCAAAAGACTCTGAATAAACAACTAATTAACATTACATGCTTTTAATGTTGACAACAAGGTCTCTATTTTTGTGTGAAATCTAAACCTATTTGCATAATCCGACTGTTAAATATCTGTTTGTCGTTGTAAATGTATATTTTTGCTTCAATTAATGCTGTGTGGACGAATTGACATACACCTTTTGTAATATTGTTAGTTTTGTATTCAGATGAGTATGACAATAACAAACGCAACCTAGTTTAGATTTATCTGTACAAATCAGACGCGGTCTTTCAAAGCACATGTATGATAGATCTTTGAAAGGAAAACAATTAAATTAATAAAAAAACATCAATGAAAATCTGCAGCATTTCGAGAAATTTAATGAAATAAATATTAAAATTAAAATTATCTGAATGTAGCCTTAATTTCAAGTTATATCACATCATGGATTTGTTATTTCATAAACTAACAGGCTGCATAAGATGCTTAAGTGCTATAAACGATAAAATGTAAATGAAATACTATATAAATGAAACATAATCATTTCTTTCGACTCTTTACCTTTTGATTAATGTAATCGTTCATTTACTTATAGAAGGTTATGCATACGTATTGGAAGAGAATACAGCGTAGATTACTATGCCAACTAAATCTTTGATCTAACATAAACTGTAATTACGACGATTCAGCAACATTATTTTACATTATTTGTAATACATAATATAGTTAATTGTATGTGCGATTTTATCAACAATCAAGTTACAGAAGGAAATAACGGAAGTTTGCGTCATTACAGGATCATTTTATTACAATACAATATGATACCCACTTGTACAGAAATATATATAGGCAGTGGATTCGCCGCATCAATAGCATGACTATACCACATATTTGCCTACTCCGTGAATGAGTAAAAATCTGCTCCGTTAAGGACAATACGCTTGTGACGTCGTCAACGTCAATTTTAAAGTTCTACCGTGCGCCGCTTTGCTTTACATGAACATGCCAATAACAGCATTACTTTTTTCTTTGTTAATATTTCTTGTTGGTATTTTTGTATCATTTAGGGGGTAGATTGCGATTTATTTTCCGTGTATTTTTATGTAAATTCATTAACAGGTAAAGAATCATTTACAAAGTCCGGTTAAATTTTGATCATCCCTCGTATGATTATAAAATCTTCAATTATGTTATCACCTTAAACAAATGATTATGTGAAAAATATAAGAGCATTTGCAATTTTGAAAGAAGTATACACTATTGGAAACACTATTGGAATCATTCAGGGTGTATGACTAAGTATGCAGGAAACCTTTGATGTAAACCGATCTAACAATACTAGTTAATATAATGTATTTATCTATTGTATTTCGTTAAGAAATGTATTACACGTCTTTTAAACATGGCCAATACTTTCATAATTATGCATGTCATTATATAAATAACACATGGGTTTTTGGGTAACAGTAAAAATATCATCCCGAGGAAAATACTGTTACCCGAGGCGTATTTATACGAGGGATGATTTTTTTACTGTTACCCACAAACCCATGTGTTATTTATTTTATTACCCCAAACAAATACTGT
This sequence comes from Ruditapes philippinarum, assembly GCF_026571515.1. Classification (NCBI taxonomy): domain Eukaryota; kingdom Metazoa; phylum Mollusca; class Bivalvia; order Venerida; family Veneridae; genus Ruditapes; species Ruditapes philippinarum. The sequence goes on from NW_026862510.1 coordinate 31,980, forward strand.
GATGATCTGAATTTGTCAACTAAATCTAACTGTAACAAAAATAAGCAAAGAGAATCAATAACTAAACTGTCCTTACCTTGCAAGTTTTAAGTGCACTGTAGGCCTACTTGAGAAGCTGTTTTTCTTTTATTCTTTAGGCAAGTGATGATATCTACCAGTCATAAACATAAAATAAGCTGTGTTTTATTCAGAAAACAAAACACTAACCCATTTATAAGGTTATGATCTGTGAAATCTGATCCTTCTGCATCCAGAATATTCTTCGCATGGTTTTCGACAAAGTGCATTTAGAAAATAACGATGATATCCTACAGATGTCTGTCCACCAACTCTATCTGTAACGTTTCACTGGTTAAAATTGTTAAATTATCCTTTGTTGCATGCTTTAATTGTCTGCCTGTTCCAGTTTGACACAAAATTATTTACATTTACAATTACTTCCGTTGAAAACGGATGTTTCATGTTGACTATTCAACAAAATGATATTTAATACGCGAAAGGGACTCTAGGGTGCAAAGAACTAAATTTTATCAGAGTAATAGTTACTTCGGCGATGCCCTATCGTCGAAAATAAGAATGAATCGAGAAAAAAAAGGCGGCCATTTTATTTCATTTTATTTAGAAAATAGACCACGTGACCCGATTTTATACTGTTAAAAAATACTGTTACCTATGTAACAGTACAAAATTCGTAGTCACGTGGTACACTTGCATTAACAGTAAGAATAACTCCCAGAGGCCTATGGGAAATTAACATTACGAAAAAAGTGAGGGGTAATAATATAAAATATATTTGTCTAGGTTAAACCCTTTACTTAACGTACACATGTAATTTCATCGTAGCCAATTATGATTATATTAGATTTATGATGTATCACAAAGTGTTCTGATATTTCAGTGTTATAATAGCAATTTGTAAAGAACAGGTTTTCATAAAGTTAAGAAAAGTGATATTTTGTATAATTTGTATTTACAGTTATATGAAGTTTTTTTTGCAATCAAAAAGAGACTTTATAGCAATTTTTCAGTATAGTCAAAATATGATTTTTGAGCATAGCGTATATTCGTTCAATTTACGGATTCAGATAGATTTATTGCATAACTGCCTTAAATGCTTTTTTTTCCTGGGTCAAGTTGAATCGAATTAGCTATGTATATAAAGGGTCGCAGTGTTTATTCTATGAGGGGGTGGGGGATTCTCTCATATTTTTGAGAATCCCCCCCTATTTATTCAGAGGCAGGGTGAACATTTAACATAGAGAATGACAGAAAAACATCAACCAATGTAAAAATTCTCATTTTTCTATAAAAAACATCTATTTTTCAAATCCTAGATCATCTATAATTGCAATGCTGATTGACCAAAATGTGATGATGATAAATATTATAGCACACTGTATAATACATAAAAGACCGCACCTAACTCGCTTTCTATTTTATAAGTAGATTATTTATAGATTGATCATCTTTGAAATCTAAAAATAAAACTAAAAGGTTTTATAATCAATTACGATACAATGTACAGTTACGCATGTATACTGTTTCTATATCATTTAAACATTGATGGACATTATGCGATTTTTTTCTTTATGAATAATATATGGTTCATGAAATGCCGACAACTTTTTTTTTTGTATACAACGATGAAATGGGGGAAAATGGTAAAGGCAGCTTAATATATGGAGCGTTATTTTAAGTGGCATTATGCCCAGCGAACATTATATAGCTAGTGAACAGGAGAAAGTAATTTTACATCTTTTAATGTTATCATATATACCTTGCATGAACGATAAAGGTCTCCCATTGAAATGTATGTAAATATCCTCCTATATAACAAGAAACGTGTTATTTATAAAAAGAGTGGGTCAGAATTGTTACATTTGAGGAAGATTTAAAATTTATGCCTAATATTTTTTCAATATCAAGTGCTGTTCAATCACCGTAATAACAGTCAACTTACAGTCAATTCAACCTAACTGGACAATGCCAAAAAATAAAATGACAATTTATGTACTGACGATGGCCTGTAAATGGGGTGTTTAGTTAAATTTGATATTTTCTTGTAAACAAGCAATAAACAAACGCCTTTTGCATTCTAGAATCTTGTCAATAAAATTGTACCTGTCTATTCCCTGCATTTTTTTCAACACTATTCACACCATAATTATTATCCCGTTGTCGCATAAATTTTGAAGAAAAGAAACCAATTATTTTACTTTTTGTGAATCTTATGTCTTGCAACATAATTTGCGATCAATTCATCCTGTTTTATTTAAAAAAAGTTTTTGCACGTAGTTACCTTGTGTTTGCTTCTTGAATACAGGATTTTGAATATAAATATATCATACAATTCAATTTTCTTTGTGAACTATAAAAATTGCCTTACATTAAGAAAACCATTGTTGGTGCCGAAAATGTTATGCAAATATTGAATCAAATTAATGAGAAACTTAACTGACACCCTGTCCGAATCTGTTTATAAAGAACTTCAAAGGAATCGAAGCTAAATTTATGCTTCTAATAAAAAAAATCTGTTTAATAGAGCATCGAGGGCAGAAAGAATTATGTTATTGGCATGTGTAAAAAAGGAAAAAATAAAATGCGTACACATTTTAAAAGTTTTACCTAAAACAATTTCGTTTTATAGTCAGTATAACTAAACACACACAATACAGATATTTTAATATTAGAATAGAGTAAGTGGAAACATTCCAGTGTGTATTTTAACTTACGCTTCATTTTGGTTGATCATTGGGTCCTCCTCTGTCCAGATTGTCTGCCACGTTTAGTGCTGTAATTGCACTTGCAATTGGATAATGTAGACGCTATATTGCACGGACGGTGGCAAATATAATAGTTCCGTTCAGATATTGTAAGATTGATAAAGTTCCATTTAATTAACAGACAGATTGTCAAATGACAGGCTTGTGTAACACTTAAACCGATTTTCTTCTCTGTTGGATGCTTTTTGTTGTCCTGATAATCGTTTTATTATGTATGACAGTGTCAAAGTTATTAATCAGTCTGGTATAGTTGTACTTTTACAAACAGTCTTCTTTATCTATAAGTGCAATCCAATAAAAAAAACTGTCAACTTCAAAATGAGATTTAGTTCAAAGAAACGGTATTTCCAAGAAATGCAAGAAAAATTGATTATGAATATCAAAATGAGAATCTGAGTTCTGTATATATTTTGTAATTAAATATAGGAATATGCCATTAAACATAACTTCACCTAGGAAACAAACAGTGGGAAAAAGAAATCACTGAAGAACTTTCAAAAAATGAAAATGTTGTACGCTCGATTTGATTGACACAAACTTTATGTTTCCCAAGGGTAATGTTCCATGGAACGTCTCTGTTTCTAAGTGAATTTTTAAGACACATTAAATTTCTTTATATTTTCGATCCTTGAAGATCGTTCAGCACGACATTATTGTTGTGCTTGTAGTATTTTTAGTTTCAACTTTTCGGCATTTTCTTGTTGGGTGGTTCCAATATTCCTACTTGAATAATGTTGAATCACCCTTAAGATATGTTGCCTGCTTTTTAAATTTGTCTTTTGACGTCATATCTGTGATACGCAGGCTTCATAACCTCTGATCCCCTTTCAAAATTCCATTTTATTTAGTTCCGCCCATTGTTTTCTCGTTTAGGGCACACGCTTTTTATTACTTGGGGACCATACGCCGCTTTTCATGGAATGGCACAGAAGTGTCACATTGAAGGTTCCATGATAACCGCCGTATGAACACATCTGCGGATGTTTCTAAATTCAAAATTTTACTATTTCATGTTTAAATGTTGAATTCTGCTTAAGCCGGTGCTAGGGGGCGTGGATGGTAACTTGCACTTTCCAGTACCGTCCATGAACAGGCTCAATCAAACCGAGCCTGCAACATTTTCAATTTTGTTGTGTTGGGCTTTCTTCGGGGATTCTGTATTTATCTATTTCACATAGAAAACAAACAGTGGGAAAAAGAAATCACTGAAGAACTTTCAAAAAATGAAAATGTAGTACGCTCGATTTGATTGACACAAAATTTATGTTTCTCAAGGGTAATGTTCCATGGAACGTCTCTGTTTCTAAGTGAATTTTTAAGACACATTAAATTTCTTTTATGCACATGTCATAGTTACATAAATGCATGCTTATGAACAAATGTCTTGAAATTATATTTTAAAAGCAAATATACATTGCTTGTATTAATTATATAAGTTCTGAATATTTTCATATAAGCCATCCTCTATTTCCATTTAGAAAAAAATCACTCTTCTAAAGGGTTTCAATAAACTATCGGTACAATTTTTATACTTACGTTGCATTGCCGCATGCACAACTTGTATTTTTGCAAAATGGTGCATGATCACGATGAGTAGACCCGTGCGCTGCCTTGCCTATAATTTTGTAAAATATCAAATAGTTGGCTTATGTCAGCATTTATATTATCTACGGGTTACTTGCCTCAAGAGTCGTAGGCAGTTCCTACAGTTCTTTGCAGTGCATATCATACCTTCGTGCAACAATGCGCTGGATGGTAACAAGCGTTAGACCAACGCCAAGTGGGTATTCCATTAATATCTTTTTCGTATGTGTTCTATGATGAGGTTTGTTCTTTAATCTCTCAAAATCAGGAAAAAAGATTATCCTTCGGAAGCATTGATTAAAAAATACAATAAATACATGCGAATTACAGATTGTGTTATAAGAAAATAAGTGAGCATTGATTCTCTGGTAATTATTGAAGCCTTTAGGATCATCTTTGTAAAGTCTGCTAGGAGCTGATTATAGTGTCTGGATTCATGTAGTTTTCTAGCTTACCATCTTCTGGCCTAAACATGCATTTAGTTCTCATTCTACTCGTCTGGTAAACGATATTGTAATCAATGAAGAAGGTGACATTGCGTCAAGAAAAATGGCATTGTATTACGTGTTAATGTGCGGACGCTTGATCGAATGTTTGCAAAATATTGCGAAAACTGTGCATACATATTCATATGTTCATTCAAGTGCGGTGCAAAAACAGTGTTCAAAGCTCCATTGTCACCACTGATATGACACGTCTTTCACAAAACGTTGCAAGACAGGGTTTAAATGGCACTGTTATTATCTTTTCAGTCCTGTAAATCATAAAGATTAATAGGCGAAATGCGTCTATGTGACATGTCATTAAAATTTATGTGTTTCGCAACGCAGCTTGAATGTATATTCACTTTTGCAAAAAAAAAGCTTTTCTTTTACTTCTCAAGATATTACATAATTACAGAAGTTTTCAGTTCTATAGAATTTCACAATAATGTATGTGAATATGAACAGTACTCACATTTTAATATTCTGATTTGATCTGTAACATCTGCATATGATATTGACCCTACAGGAACATGTGCTTTGAAGACAGCACTTCACGTAACAATCTTGAACATTTGTAAGTTATATAACAAACCCTCGATATAAGAAGGCATTTACTATGGACTAGTGTTTTCCTTTGACATATAACTACTTAGTCTGTGTATGTCTGTGCAACACTACGTCTTATCATGGTAAACATTTATGTGCTACATTAATCCCTCGATGTATGTAAAAAAATCTTCATTATTTTTGGCGACATTGACATTGCATATATTTACCTAGTTTATGTTGTCTATGTACACGTTTTCATAGATTTATCTGAATTTTTACGTGTATATATAATCGTTAGTTAAGCCTTCAGTAATCTGTGTTTGCGTGTGTGACAGGCAATAACATTGACACTATTAAGTCTTTGTGTAAAACATGATGGACGGACATTTATAAGAAGACATCAAAAAAGATTCCTCCGCCAAGTTAAAATTATACTTTCAATTTTAAAAATAATCTTTTTCTCCCGAATGTCTTTTTATATGAAAAACAAACACGCACAAATGTTATGGTACACCTGTTTGTCAAGTTATAATTAATTCCTACCATGCATATAGAAAACAAGTCCCAATTTAAGCTGTATTTTGCTTTGAAACAGCTTTTTCACCATGTATGGAGGTTTAACTATAAATTTCTTCTTTTTATCTTTTATTTATTTTTTTTTTGTGGGGGGGGGGGGGGGGGGGTTTTCAGAATAACAGAATGTCCAAGAAGATTGTACATTGTAATACATATATCTGGTTTTCAGTCATTTCCAACAAAAAAAGTTATAAACAAAAACATACATTTTTCGTTCCAACATGGCGGCGTTTGTTTAAATCTTGTAGGATACGACGCAGTTTTGATTCCCAGCCCTGTAGTCTGATTACCATCATATAATGTCTGATGAACCTGATATCAGATATATTGGTACGCATATAGACACATGTTTGCTGAATTGAATGTCAAACATGCTGCAATTAAATAGTGATTAAGTAAAATAGGATTTAAACTAAATTTCGGCGTAAAGCACGTCGAAATCCGGTTTTCATTATGAGGTCACAAACTTTTAAAAATGAAAATATAATTAATAATATTTCTCTATATCATATTTTATTCTTCGAAAGAGACACTGAACATCTTTAAGAAACCCGAAATTTACAAAACAGATCTGTTTAAGATATTTTTAAGTTCTGAATAGTAACAGACACAAAACACGGTACTTAAACGTTTAGAAGAACGCAGGCGCTAAACGTTTCTGGGGATATCAAACGCACGCTTTCAAACGCACGATAAACGAAAAACGATACACGAAAAACGATAAACGTTAAACGCTTGTAAACGATGCACGCTTGAGAAAGCGTTTCAGCAAACGCACGTTGCACGATATACGCACGCACGTTACACGAAAAACGGACGCACGAAAAACGCTATTTTTGACAACCGAAACGTTCACCCTACTGTACATAAAAGCACACTTTGCAACAATATTTAGTATATTTTTTTTTTACTTTTATTTGTTAAATTTGTAAATTAAATTATATCAATATCATAAGTGTATACAATTTTTTTTATCAAGATAACAAAAGTGACATCATTAGAGTCTACCAAATCAGGGAATAAATAACAAAATAAAGTTTCCCAAGAAATGATCTCCAAGTGCCCATCATATCTTATGGTTATTAATGCTCGGAATTTAAATGTAAAAATTACAAACTTGAGGCTTACATAACAACATCCATATTGACTCTTACCATGGCATACATACCTTATTGAAGACGATCCTTATACGTTTATGCGACAAAATGTGTGATTAAATTGACATGAACGCTGGCGTATTTCCAATGGAAAACATCTTTAATTACGAGAGCGTTGCTAAGAAATAACAATCACGTCAGTAAACAATCTCATCAACCGAAAAAGTAACATAAAGTCTGCAAAAATAATTTAGTATTCATTAAAGAAAGCGGTATTATAGAAAATTGTTAAGACAAATAGCGTTTTATATTTTTCTTCGTGTCAAAGATTTGGCTGCCAGACGGGCAATTAGCACCCATGAGGTTGTTATAGAAAGTAAATAAGTAACTCTTCGGGAAAAGTGCTTAGGTTAGATTAAAGCGTACATTTGTAAGACGGTGTATTTATTTATGAACTGTATATCTAAGAAAAAATTATAATCGTAAAATATGAAATTAACAATGAAATAATGATAATTTTCTATCACGAAGAACAATACATTTGTTTCTTACTCTTTTGGATTTTAGAGCTTTTATATTCATTTGATGTTGTACCATCATAGTAATATCAAGGGAAGATATTATTAATTTTTTATAAAATCATGTTAAAAATAAAAGAACTGGGAAAAGGGTGATATTTCGCAAGCATTAATCACAGTCAAATTACATGAACATTGCAGACTCGAGTTGATTAAGTGAAGAAGTGCAACTTAGCACCAGGTTTAGTGGAAATCAATTTTAAACAGGGTTATATGCCACAACGCCGTTAAATATCTGAAATTGAAAAATCTCAGACTGTTAAATGTCGTAATTGTAACTTTAACGTTAGCACAAAAATATCACTATTTGCCATTACCCGTTATACAGTTATTACTATTTATAGATCTTATGGTTAATGTATGAATCTTAAATCTTTTGAAATTCGATTTTCTGTCATTCACATCTCGGCTTGTTTATCTAAACTAACTATTTTTACGCTTATTAACTCAAAATATTCCTCTTAACTGTTTTATTATCCAAATAAGTATATGCATTTCGTTCCCCTGTGCATGGCTGTTCAAAAGTAGTACCATGTTCCGACAATAATTTTCCAAGAAATGTGATTTTACAGGATGATTTTATAAAGTATCAGAATCTGTTTATGTTTTTATATCATCTACTTTACATTATCCAGCAGAACTTGTGTATGTCTAACAAGAGGAAAAGTCAAAATCTAGATGTGACATGTTTTGTTGTTTATATAAATCATGGTTACTACGGCAAAACTAATATAGAACAATAAATGAATTTATTTATAGATATCCACTGTCTTTCATCTTTAAAACATATTAGTTTTTTTTCTTTTTTATCTGACAAAACATTGTAGGAAAAAGGCTAAAGTACAAATTTATCTTGTTTGTTCCTACGTTGGGGTCGATTCTTTGCTAAAACGAAACGACTGCATTGCTTGATACTGAATATTTCACCTTCGTGCGCAATTTTCTTCGATCACGCCCGTATAAAATTACCCGTACATTCAATTGTGCCCTGCCTTATAAATAATGTAGTTTTATTCTCTCAAAAATAAAAATAACTTTAAATTGAAATGCAAGATATTAATAATGATTTAAGACATTGACGCCATTTAACGTCAAATGCATAAAAATGAGAGATATAAGTCCGACTCGTTCTTGCATTTTGAAAATCAAATTAATCCAGGAATAGGATAGCACATACTGTGATTATGACTTACGCATGCGCAGTCTGTGCTGTATGGTAATTGAATATTGCTCCAGTTCTATCTAAGATTTGGAAACTCCTGTGCAACAAGTGAATACGATAACGACGCTCACACGGGGGAGGAAGTGTTACACGAAGGATGGAGTTCTTATGATAACTTGTTTGGAGTTCTTATGATAACTGTCACGGAGTTCCTGGAAAACGTTACGGATTTCTGTGGAAAACTTTTCTATTTACTTGGAGAACTCACGTGAAAAATGTTCATTTTAACTTTAAATGGGGAGTTTGAGGTGCTAAATTAAACTTTGATAATTAAGCTTGCCCTACATATTGTATAAAGTTTCAGAAAAACCTTTTATTTCATTTTTCATCGCCTTTTTATAAAAAAAATTTGGTAGTTTTGAGTAAAATTTCCAAATTACTTGCTCATTCGTACATATTGACCTTTTCATTTGTGATCTTCTTCGTTGCTATACATAATTACATAATTATAATGCAGAGTTGCAAACATAAAGCCTAGGCTAATAAATTTATACCCGATTTTTCAAATGTCACGGAGTTCTTGTGATAACTCAAAATATGTCCTGGAGTTCTAATGATAACTTTTGTTACTGCCAGTGTGTTTCTTGTGCTAAATTACGGCCCGTTTAAGCGTATTTTATTAGTCAATAAGTGTGTAAATCATTATGAAGCATAGTACGCGTATCATTTGCACACACATTTGGTTATATAACGGTGGTTTAGAGTGTATTTCAGTTCAAGAGATATTTTTCTTACCTCCGTTTCTTGTGTTTTTTTGTGTGTTTGTTTGGGTTTTTGGGTTTGTTTGATTGTTGTTTTTTTCCATTTCATTGGAATAACTGAAAACATACTTGATGTAGAGCATTTACTTACAGGATAAAAATACGCTTTTAATTTAATATCTAAGCATGATTTCTTCAGTATACATTATTCCTGGCAGTTCTAGAGAACATAAAGTAATTATGCTATCGGTCTGCCGAAACAAATTACATGTAAATTTATGGTTGCAGCAAAATAGGAAGTAGTATGCATTACCTTTATCTAAATATAACTGCAAATCGATTCTTACTCGACAGTAATTAGTGTAGCCGCTTTTTCATGAAGAGACCAGTGCTGATAGTGATAATTGTGATTGGCATATTTTAATTAGCCAGGTCAGGTGTTTTTAAAAAGGCTGATAACACTGATGCAATTTGAGTATATATTCAAATTTATTACATAGATAATACACCTGGATTTGGTAGAGACAAATGATTACATAGTAACTTTTTGATATCCTTTTAAAAAGTTTATGACTGTTTTTATTTTCTAGTAAAAGTAAGTTTCATATAATAGGAATGAACTGCATTAATAATCCAAGATATTATGAAGATGTGAATAAAATAATTACTTTGATTACATTGCTACAGTTAGGTAATTTGACCCGATCCACCTGTAGACTTAAGGAAACATGTTTGTACGTGACTGCTGGGGAAAAACAATGTTATGCTTAATTAAAGAGGTGACACTTTCTTTATTTTTATCTGATATCGAGTTGTAAGAGCCGATTTGCAGTTATATGGGTAAGAGTTCGATAAGACTCCCTACGGTCGTCTTAATACGAACTCTTACCCATACTTAATGAGGTGGGTGTCATCTTTAGATATTCAATGGATATCTTAATTTCTAAAAGGTATAAATTTTGTCATAGAAACGTATAAAGTTTTATGACAATGATATGACAATAGAAAGTAAGCCTTTAATGGTGACTCACATATATTATTAAATTCTTACTTTCTATTGTCATATCATTGTCATAGTACTTTTTACGTTTCTATGACAAAATTGATACGTTTAAGAAATTAAGATATCCATTAAATATCTAAAGATGACACCCACCTCATTAAATTTAGATAAAGGTAATGCATACTACTTCCTATTTTGCTACAAACCATCCATTTACATGTAATTTGTTTCGGCAGACCGATAGCATAATTACTTTATGTTTTCTAGAACTGCCAGGAATAATGTATACATAAAGAAATCATGCTTAAATATTAAATTCAAAGCGTATTTTTATCCTGTAAGTAAATGCTCTACATCAAGTATGTTTTCAGTCATTCCAATGAAATGGAAAAAAAAACAAACACAAAACCCAAACAAACACAAAAAAACACAAGAAACGGAGGTAAGAAAAATATCTCTTAAACTGAAATACACTCTAAACTACCGTTATATAACCAAATGTGTGTGCAAATGATACGCGTACTATGCTTCATAATGATTTACACACTAATTGACTAATAAAATACGCTTAAACGGGCCGTAATTTAGCACAAGAATCACACTGGCAGTAACAAAAGTTATCATAAGAACTCCAGGACATATTTTGAGTTATCACAAGAACTCCGAAACATTATACAATATGTAGGGCAAGCTTAATTATCAAAGTTTAATTTAGCACCTCAAACTCCCCATTTAAAGTTAAAATGACCATTTTTCACGTGAGTTCTCCAAGTAAATAGAAAAGTTTTCCACAGAAATCCGTAACGTTTTCCAGGAACTCCGTGACAGTTATCATAAGAACTCCAAACAAGTTATCATAAGAACTCCATCCTTCGTGTAACACTTCCTCCCCCGTGGCTCAGTAAATATGATGTATTTAATTTGCGCTGTTGACTACTTGTCGTATAAGGCTGCAGCTATTTTTAGATTATAAAATATTCAATTATGAGCCATTGCATATATTGTAATACTGACCAAGGCGATCGTCGAGATCATTATACCGGTTTGTTTGGAAATATGACATCATATTTAATGGCTCACTAGTCAAATATTTACTTATTTTACTAGAACAGAAGATTTCAAAATGACACAAAAAGCCTAATAAGAGAAAACAAAACTTTTTTATCATTGAAGCGCTAAAAAAGCAAGTTAAATTTAGCATTGCATTATGTGGTGAAAAACACACAAGCTCTTTAACCCATATCCGCATTTGCAAAAGTTGTTGATTCTACCTTAACACCGCTAGGCAGTCTGAACTTAATGATGCATATTCTCAACTTGTGATATCAGTTATACAGTAGTTCAAGTTAAATAGTTTTTTTCACGTTTGATTTGGAATGTCCCATGTAAATAAACAGATGTGTTTGTAATTCCGAAATGTAAGCTAGCGTTTTCTTCACAAGATTCTTTGTAACATGCGCTATAGTAAATTATCAAAAATATTTTAAGACTTTAAGATGATATAAAATTTCACCTTTAAGGGGAATAAAAAAAGTAATAACATAATACTTATAATAAGAAACTTTTAAATATAGAAATAGTATGTCTGTGTATATTAACATTATGTGTGTGTAACATTGTATGAAAAAGGACATATAAAAATTCTTTATAATAAATTGACAAAAGTACAGGAGATATATAACGACACGGTACATAAGACATACGGACAAACAATACATTATACATGTCGGTATATTACCCTTGTGACATGTGTATAAACCCTTAGGGGATTTTTTATAACTATATAAGGCCAATCACATTCATATCTATATTGAAATTTTGTCACAATGAAAAAAGCAAACACACTAAATGAATACAATAACGGAAATCCGATTGTGAGTGGTGTTTCTTTTAGATATTATAGGAAAGATAAAACTGACATTTGCAAGGAATTATAATAAAAGATATGATGATATTGTAAAATCATTATGTCAACTATATCCAGAAAATAGATAAAATAGGTTATAACTTGAACCATTGCCTTTATTTATAATAATTTAATCTGTTGTCAAGCCTAACAAAATACAGATGAACGAGAAATTAAAAAAAAAACGTATGCAAGACATTCGTTTATGTCCATTTGCATGCAGATCCTGTAAAATCTGGCTAGTTTTTAGAACATTCAACAAGGAATCAAACATAAATATCCTTTGCTCATATAAATTAAATCTTAACGTAAATGCCTGTCGTAAATAATTCAATTTAACACGAGACTGAAGAAATTTCACGCAAGGGAAGTTTCGCGGGAATAAAAATAAAATTGCTTCAAAAGGACATCAAATGCCTTCAGAAACACATAAATCGTATACGCTTATAAAGGATTTTAATGCGCGTGTTGTTTTTTTTATCTGAATGCACCACAGATAGTCGTGCATGAAAGTGTAACTATCATTTCTCAAAATCGAAATTCCATAACAGGTTTATTTTAAGTTTTAATCTTAGGCACTGGTTCTAGCATAGAAATATCAATATAATTTTACCATAATTTAGTACGATAAACTTCATAGAAAAATTCATCGTTAAGCGCCGACGTTTAATGTCTATTGCATATATATTTTTAATTATTAATTTATATATATTTATATATATATATATATATATATATATATATATATATATATATATATATATATATATATATATATATATATATATATATATATATATATATATATATATATATATATATATATATATATAATATTGCTGCATTCATATATGTATGGCAAGTCCGTTTATTTACAAACAAAATGGTTTTATAAATTAGTGCCGTTTCCTAATTGTTTAGTGTTTCTTTTGTAAAATCTACAATCGAAACATCTAATTTTCTGAGGTTCTTTTACACAATCATCTTTAGTTAGCTGCAGCATAATTTATCTTAAAAGGAACCCAATGCCGTGACAACACAATGTTTTAATGTCGATGTTTATCTATCTCGTTAATTATTTTTACTCGAGTAGATTTCAGTGATTTACATCAACACTCCAACATAACTTTTGCGTATTGACTCTTTTCCATAAATTGCTATTCAATTGTAATTCCAATTCAAATGTTTTTATACATTTTATCTGTAAAAGTAAAGTAACATGATGTTGTGATTGTTTAAATAAAAAGATATCTTCAAATGAAAATGAAACTGACCTTTACCAAATAATATCAAAAATAAGGATAAAAATGTTTCTGATAATAGCCCTCGTGATCTCAGGTGGACATATTGAAAGAAAGGACAGACACAATTATTATTACGGTGAAAACGCATAATTTTATTTGCTTTCGTCTGATATACAATGGAACTGTTTGTTGACAAAACTTTGTTATTCGTCAAATTAATTATTGGCATTATCTTAATGTAAAATTTCGCGACTTAATTATCATGCTGAATTCTTTTATATAATCAGTTTCAGGTAGTTTTACATCGGATATTTTGGTTTTCATCATGCTTTATATGCCATAAAATCAAAAGTAATTTGTAATAAAGTTAAAGTTCGGTTTTTCTATAACATCAGTCTTTTAAATTTATAGATTATCTAGAAGTAATATAAGTCAGACTAATGTCTCAAAATAGGTATAGAAACGTAGTTTTGTTTAAATACAAATGTACATAAAACAATATGATTAAATGTAAACTATGGAAACATTTAAATATCGGTTATACATGTACGTTTTTCTTTAACAATGCCTTTTTACTACATTTATACTTTTTACATTTTCTATTTCGCGTCGACCTGATAAACACAAATGTAAACATACCTTGTGAAACAAACAAAATATAAGGTAAAGGACAACAACTGGCATCACACATATCTCTATATATATTCCTTATCACGAAACGCTGTCTCGAAATTTCTACAATGGTGTCCTAATAATCTGTTCATCCTCAGTACAACAAAATACGTAATATTTTACCCTGTAGATAAAATATAATTACTGACGACGAAAATGCTAAATAAAATAACAGTCCTACCGGTAAACATCTTCATTAATAAAAGCCTTGACAATAATTATATGTCTAGGACATTAGATTTCGTTAAAGAGAATTTAATTTCAGACAGCAAATTTAGGCAGACGTAGGTTTAAATAAAAAAATGATTTATATCATTTAACCACATGTCAAGGTTAGTTTGACAAATATCAAAACATAATTTTGTATATAACATGTAGCATTTTTATCAAACTCTTACTTCTATTGATTTGTCAAATTGAGTGCAGTCACGGTGTTTACGTTTATAATGAAACCAAAATCTTAATTAAAAGTATCATTACCTAGGTAAATAAATATTTACAGCACAAGCATACCAAAAAATAAGTAAATAGATAAGGACGATATTTTGACTGCTGTAAACAAAATACATTTTTTACATCAATGTTAGAATACTTGATCAAACACATTGAAGGGTACAAAGCTTTATATTATGAAATATTAAAATTAATGCTAAAATAACATTGTCCGTATAGTCTGGTGGTCGATTCTCCCGACACGCCACGGGTAACAGTTTCTTTTTACGAGGAATGATTATAAGTTGTTACTCACAAACCTATGTCTTACTTATTTTATTAGCCTGAACAAATACCTTAGTTGGGAAACTTTTTGAATAGGTTTTCATTTTTACACAAATTGTAGTTGCATGGTACACTTGATTTTATCAGTTAAAATAATTCCTATTTGAAAACGGAAATTGGACATTACAAAAATAGTGAAGGGTAACAACATTGAAATATCATGAACAGAATATAATATCCTGGAACAAACTATCATTCTGCTTTTTTATTTGAGTTTCGTCATTGATATATTTATACTTACATCTTTAACGCGGAAAAAAAATTTATTCCTAAAATAAAGATTGCCATGTTTTGAAAAAACAAATTCTATTTTAACGACATAACACTTCTATTTTAACGACATAACACAAGAATATTAAATGTTTAAAACATTTTCCGACCAAGAAAATAATACATTTAAAAATCCCATGTCTGCCATTAAAGTGTCATCTGTCACTATATAAAATTATAGTGATGATATTTGTTGGTTATCATTCAATATAACTTTTATGAAACTCATACAAGCTTATATGAAATTAGAACGTATGTCAAATCCTATAAATGTATGTTTCAAGATTAACTTCACATAAGTTCAGGCGAAATAATCACTGTAAGTATTTGTTTTCTGTCGTGACTATCAAACTGACACAAGTTGACTATCTAAGTCGGACATAACCGTCAGTTTTCAGACTTCATGGTTCCTTTGATTCTTTGTCATGTTATATCATCATTTTTTTAAATTGGGGACCATATCGCGCTTTTCATAGAATGGCAGTTGCGTGTCACATTGAAAATTCCATGATAACCGCCAAATAAACACATCTGCGGATGTTTCAAAATTCAAAATTGTACCAGTTTATGCTGGGTGTTGAATTCTGCTTGGGCCGGTGCAAGGTGGCATGGACGGTAGTATGGTATCTATTTAAGTATGAAGAACATTTGAGTGGTGTACATATCGCTGTTGTAAGACAATGCTTGATGGGTAACGTAACAAAGTGGCAAATTGATAACAGAAAGTCAGTTAAGTTCATCACGCACCTTGTTAAAGACTTGATATCGTACGAATCAAGTAGTCACCGAAATATCTGTCATTTAATATCTAATATAGCTGTATAGTGTGCGTTCGTATACATGTTTAAATAGTTTGTCCGGTACAAGAAAAGTAACATTTTTGTGATTTTAAAAGTGTTTGTACATATTTCCCAATAATTAAAGAGCGTGTTTTTACTGTATCTAGCTATTCCCGTGCTAAAATAAAATGTGTACCCTTCTGAAACAATTTCACGACAATCTTAATAAAGGCAATATAAGATAATTTTGAAGAGAATTCTAAAATACGATTGTCGTCATCAATGTTTTGTAAGTCACATTATTCGCAAAATCTTACAGCCATTTGATTGTATTCTTTTGCGTCCGAATCTACCGATTTATATCAATACTCGTTCTGCATATGATCGTATGTACATACTTGCAAGAACTAGTTCTAACAAACGGTGTTAAAGGATAAGTACAAGGTTACTACCATTGTCTGAATGTACTTTCTTTTGCCTTAACAAACAATATATCGCTCTTGATACTACATTGTTTAAGTTATACATATGAACACATGAACTCATTTAAAGGATGTATAACATTCGGGATTCCTCAACTGTTAACTGTTTATCTAAGACTTGCCTTTAATATTTTCCGTTTATATTTTTATATTTATTTTATTTGCCAAATATTATTTAAGCTATATGCCTCCATATGAACCAAAATATTTCAAGAAAATCAACATTGAGAAAAAAATACAAAGATTTATAGAAAAATAAACTAATTCACAATTCTAGAAAAAAATCTAATAATGTACATGCTTTATGCAATGAATGACTGATTTTGTATATTCACGAACTTTGCAAAGTAATGAAAATAAATTTCATTGCGACCACATTTGCAAAAACAACAAAAGAAAATTTAAGAAAAAAAGAGACCGCTGTAATTTATATATTCAACATTATTATGTTAATATTCTTAAATGGATATAGAGCATTATGAATAAGTAAATCATATATAAATCAAAATAACAATTTTTCAAATTAATAATAAATTAATATAATGTATTTTAGTGCAATGTCAGAACATAAATAATTAGTATATTTCCTTAAATTTAAAGCGGATGGCGCAAGCACGGTCTCATTAAAAAAATATAGTTTTAATAAGTTAATTACTTGTATCGCAAAATAACTTATTTAAAAGAAAACGCCGTAAAATGTGAATGCTTGTTAATTAAAATAACATTTATTTATGATTTTAATTGTTGGCTTTTGTATTAGATTTTATGTTCACATAAACTATTTTGCCTGAAATGAATGGAAAAAAACGTTTAAAACAAAGATGTATGGAAGTTATAAAAACGGTTTTGCCCGTGTCTAATAGTATATGTATAATCTTTCTCACTTTGAAATGAAAGAAATGTTTATTTCATTACAGCTGGCATTGATTTATTATATAACTTGACATTTTGTATTCGTTTTGCTTTTGCGTGAATAAGCATTCTTTTCTAGGTCAATATCTTAAACATTTAAAACATGAGTATGTGTAGCATTTTACAATGGTATATGAAATGTCAGTATCTTATTACATTCATCAAATATCAGAGTCTTAATATATCTCTAAAGCTATCTCAAATTTACATTGTTCGATGGTTTGAAAAATGCTGATGGTTTATTCCTGAAAGAAACATGTGCATATTAATGTTTCTTGCGAAATATGAAGGCGAAGCTATCGATCCTTATTTCGGACAACGTTCAAAGTGTAAAAATAAACAAATGACAATAATTCAAAAATTTAGCAAGGCAGAGTTACAGTTCTTGAGCACTGCACACCTATACAATTAGATCTATCTACTTACAAATCTTTATGTTGATACCTCTTAAAGTTTGAGAGTAATGTCCCGGACAAAGTTCAAAGTGTAAAAATAAACAAAGGGCAATAATTAAAAAAAAGAGGCAAGGCAGAGATACGGTTCTTGTGCACTGCAGACCTACTCAATGAGAGCTATCTACCTACAAAGTTACATGTTGATACCTCTTGTTGTTTCAATGACAAGAAAAGCGGATGGACGGTCGGACGGACAGACAAAGCGGCGACTATATGCCCACATTTCGTGGAGCATAAAAAGGAATAAATACTTGAGGCATATACTATTTACATGTACATGTATATATGTTATGTGTTGAAAACAAGTGAGACAAGCGCAAATTAAGGTTTTCACAAAGTATAAATATCTCGAAAAAATATTGCATTTAAATTAAGGAGAGACTAATGGATGATCGTAGTAATGTTTTTATGATCTTAGCATGTTTCGTAGAAATAACTTCTTTGAACTAAATATCATACCGTACCATAGTATATTAACAATACAAAATTAGTTTTCATTTATTCTTTAAAAGATGTACCTGCTTTACATACATGCTAGCTATTTAGTTTGATCTGTTTTACAATCATTTTTAGATTTTAAGGCATCACAGGAATGAAGGGGAATCCGACTTGTCAATAATGCGATGATATGCCTTTCTTTCTATTTCACTTTTCGTGACATCTGCCAATATACAGGCAATAATAAGGTTCTTAGAAAAAACAAAGATTGATACTAAAATTACCTTTAACACATTCAATCACTACCCTAAATTTTTTAAAGGATGCAAATCGACCGATTCATATTTTACCCAAGAATTTCAACAGGTGTCATTATTTTTTCTTGGGACGTTACTATATGATTTTATTGAATTTAATCGTTTTTTATTACATTTTTGTTTGCTTTTCAGTAGGATTTTGTCTTTTAAATTGCATTTTATAAAATGATATTATTTTTACACGAAGGCGGGTCTTGCAAGGTTCAGAGTAGAGATATTTTGCCTGATGACGGGTAAAAGTGAGAAATGACATTTTTTTATTTCGTCTTTACTCTTCCTTTAAGCATCGTGACATATCAGTCAAAATATAACACAGTTAATAAACTATCAATAACTTGCACTTAAAAAGTCGGACATACTTAATTGCTGCCTATTCTTGACATTCATTTGTTTTATTTACTTGCAGGCTTGTGAGGGATGTTGCACTTATTCATTATCCCTTATGTACAGACTCAATCAAACCGAGTCTGCAATTCTTATGTTATTTTGTTGTGATTTATGCTTCCGAGGGATCACTTTGTTTCCAGAATTTTCTATTTATCAATTTTGCATTATAAGAAAGGTCATTTCTATTCCGTGCAGGCAAGTCAAAATCATTCATCAAAGCATGTTATTTTAACAGCATTGTTATATTGTTTTCTGAATATTATATCGAAGGTGCTGCATATTTAAAAAAAACTGAAGTAGTTGTGGAGTCGTTTATATTCAGTTTCTCGTGACTGTTGATTGGCATGACGAATTGTTGTATACTATGACTATTAAACACCTAAAAATAACTCAATTTTGAGAATTTTTTTTATTGTAATCTAAAAAATAGTATGGTTCAATTTTGTATGAAATCATAATTTGAATAAACTAATTTGAAATATTGAAATTGTACATTAGTAAGAGAAATGTTTTACTTACCCGGAATCATTATTCCATTGAGAAAGAAATGATTTTTTAAATTATGTTACTTTTATTTAAATTATACGATCATGCATGTTTACAACCATTGTCTAGGACATCTCACTCGAAAGATTATCAGCGCATGATAGTAAAACAAAAGCCTAGGCCATGACGAAAGTCTTTATTCATTATACATGACATAATTATGGGTTTGTAATTATATTTCCAGGAGTTTTGACAATTCACAAGGAGCCACAATTCAATAGTGATTCCGGGTAAATGCAAGCTATCTACATATTTACTATTTGATCCAAGAAGTAAGACGAGTGTGTATTGCTAGTTTAAAGCTCAAATTCATTATAAAATACCAGCTCAATTAATATGATCAATTTGCAAACATTGATTATCACAGTTAAGTTCATTTGACTTGTTTTGTGTAGGTATTCATTTATTGTCTTTGGCCGCCTTTTACATTGTACATATCTTTCCCGTACAATTCATAAAATGAGTAGTCGTCATTGTTTTTTTTTTATATCTTTTACAAGCGTTCATATCGCAATAATTGCCATATATTAAAGCTTTGCCCTCAAACATTTGACAGGCAGTAACAATTTATTCCAATAATTCTAATAAATATGATTAGGAGCAATTGATGCAGAGCTGCTTGCGTTCTAATCGTTCATACAAATGCTCATATTTCGCTTGATGTCACATTAAACAGATCTTAGAGCATATTTATGCAAGGAAGGCAAGGCTAATAAACATTCCATTTGATAACATTTCCAAATTTGCTGATGTACTTTTCATCAATTTACATATTGAAGAAACTAAATAGCAACGATCAATAGAAGGAACCTTGTAATACACTATATAAAATTGTGTCAAGAACATTAAGCTTTTTACCATATCTCTTATAATGACTGACTATGTACCTGTTTTATTTATCTCACGTTCAGTTGAAACTATTGTTAGATATGTATTATTTCAGGCAGTACTTTGCATGTTGGATACGTAACATGTTCTTTTCTTTATCTACATAATTATGCTCTTGACCGTCTTTTTGGTCGCGGGTAACAAGGTGTTACTGCGATTTGTTAAGGCCACCAAACTTGACGCCTAACCTTATCAATGCACAGGGTCAAAGGGAAACGGTCAGTTCCTTATTCATTAGAAAAAAGGCTTTATTGTTTGAGTTTGCACATATTTCAGAAGCAAAATTGCAATCACCTTGCAAACTTGAATTGATTTATTGTTTAATATACTAAAGACCGGTGGGGACATTTTAACTTTATGAATTCCCGATTTCATACCATGTATTCCCGATTTCAACTTCACGAATTCACGATTTCATCATCATGAATTCACGATTTCAATTTCACAAATTCACGATTTCAACTTAACAAACTGAAATTCGTGGATTCACGAATTTATGAATTCACGATTTCAGCTTCACAAATTCACGAGTTCAACTTCACGAATGTGAAATCGTGAATTCACGAAGTTGAATTCATGACGTTGAAATCGTGTAATCGTGAATTCATGAAGTTAAAAATGTGTATATACAAAGTTAAAATTGTGAATTCATGAAGATGAAATCGAGAATGTATGAAGGTCAAATGGTCCTACCGGCCTTTCGTACTTAAAGGTGTATGCAATTTATACTGAACGTATTTTATCAACTCTCTCCCTAATAATTCAGGTCGTTTGCCTAAGTTTAAAATGAGGTCTATATACTATGGCATTGATTTATTAATTTCTTACACACGTGGAATTTTTCAGTTAATTCATTTTCAAATATTCCTCCTAAACATTTTAAGTATAAGCTTGAGTAACGGTTAACCGTAGAATATTGAATGGAATTCCACTATTTCATCATATTCATAATATAACAGAAGACAAAACATTTAAGGATATTTCCGTTTTTTTTTTGTTAAATTAGTTGCTTATTTGAAAGGAATTGTCTACTGAACATGGATAAAATGTCAATATTTATTTTAAATACATTGGAAAAAATGAACAAAATGTTTGGTTTGTATGGTCCTATTACGTTTTGTTGAATAATAATAAGAAACTTTATGCTGGGTTTATAGATTTTACTAAGGATTTCTCCATTAAGCTAGATAAAGCATTTGATTTAATCATAATTCGATATAGTTTTAGAGGTAAAACGTTAGACGTAAAAAATGTACGAAAGTGTATGGATAATGTTTATCGCACGCCAAGAGCTCGTTCTTATATATTTCTGCAGATTGTAATTCAGAAGTGTTTAGAATATATAAATACTGAGAAGAAAAAAAAAGAATTGAACTGTCTCGGCTTAGTGTTTCCTAACAATGACTTGATCGTGGAATAAACTTAAAACTATACATTTGATAGAAGAAAATGTGAAATTTTATTAATTTAAGAGGACGAATATCTCTTTATTTCTGAATATTCCATTTATTCTGAATAACGAAAGAACTGCATGTACATGTAAACAGCACTTTTGTTAAAACCGAATATACTAAAATTTATTGCATTAATGGATTAAGGAAACGAAATTAAAACAAAAAACTTATTAATGTATATTTAAAATCAAGAAAATGGTTGTCCCAAATGCTGCAAAGGGTGTACATGTACGTTATAAACACATATTGTTGCTATTATTTTTATTGTCGTTGTAGTCTATTTTTAAATATTGTTTTTGCATATCCTGTATATTCTTTTTTTTGTTTATCCTTATTAACAGGATGGCAAGTATAAACTTACCGGACATATTCTGATATCTTGTGTTAAAATATTTTATTATCCCCCGCCGAAAGGCTGCGGTGGAAGTAGAAATAGTCTCCGTCCGTCTTTCCGTCCGACATTTTTGTCCGTTACATATCTCAAAACAATGTATTTAGGTATCGACTTGGAACTTCATAGGTGGATAGATTATACTGAGAAGGAGTGCAGTGTCTAAGAATGATAATTCTATTGTGCATAATTTTTCAGTTTTTGACTTTTAGACATCAACGTGAAACTTCATAGGTGGATAGATCTCATTGAGGAAGAGTGTAGTGCACAAAAATGATAACACTACCCTGCATAATTTTTGAGTTTTTGCCTTTTGTTATTTTTCATACAGTAACTTAACTTTTCACCTGAGTGGCGCATAACTCAAAAAGTCTTTGAGATGTCAACATGAAACTTCATAACTGGATAGATTTTATTAAGAAGGAATGATGTGCACAATAATACTAACTCTTCCTTTTATAATTTTTGAGTTATTGTCCTTTGTTATCTTTTATACTCTTTGTCCGGAGCTTATCTCAAAAGGTGTTAAGAGTATCATCTTGAAACTTAATACTAGTAGGTGGATAGACCTCATTGAGGAAGAGTGCAGTGCACAAGAATGATAACTTACCCTGCATACATTTTTATTTATTGCCCTTCTTTATTTTTCATATTTAATTTTTCACCTGAGTGGAGCATAACTCAAAAAGTCTTTGAGATGTCAACATGAAACTTCATAGGAAGATTTATCTTATTGAGGGGGAATGCTGTGCGCAAGAATGACAACTTTACCCTTTATAATTTTGAGTTATTGCCCTTTGTTATTTTTCATACTTTCTGTCCGGAGCTTATCTCAAAATATTGTTAGAGGTATCAACTTGAAACTTAATAGGTGGATGAATCTCATTGAGGTGGAGTGCAGCACACAAGAATGATAACCTACCATGTATTATTTTCCAGTTAATGGCCTTTGTTATTTACAGCCATCAGTATTAACATAGGTTTTCAATCTGTAATCATTTCAGCTATCAATTTTCATTACCAAAAGACCTCTTATTACACTGTATTACTACATATACATTCTTCCAATGAGCAAACACATTCGGCGTGGGATGGCTCTTGTCATTAAATGTAAGCATAAAATTTCTTACATTGACCCTTTCATTTAAAAAAAAAAGTTTGGTGTACGCACTGTGCGCACATACTGCTAGGATGTATTTTGGAAATAACTCCAAACTTTCTTTCAAATAATAAAATTGGAAATTTAATATATCGGCACATAACACTTTACATCATTTCGTTTGTCTTATAAACTGATAAAGTTGTCTGGCCATATTATAGTTTTTGGGCAATATCATTATTTTTGACTGAACACATAAACTATATTCTTGTTAATATAACTTTGTTTCAGTAATGACCACATTTCAAATATAAATTGTATAGTGGTCAATGTCAAATTGCGAAAACACCTTTAAGTTAGTTATTTATATGGTATATGGTCGTAGCAACATAACATTTTTATCAAAACTTGCGATATTATAACTTAACGATATCTACTATTGACACCGATATGTTTATTTAAAGTCATTGTCCAAATATGCATTAAGTATTACTATGTCTGAAAAGCTAAATGTTATCGTCTTTACAAATTGTACGAAACATAATTTACACAATTAAAGAAATGTTGTTTTTTTATTATGAGCTGACAACCAAATCAAGTCAATTCGGAAAAATCAAATGCATTCGACAAGATGATAGTGTTGCTTGCTATTAACACCAGAAAATGGTATGCTTGTTATTCAATAAAGTATTAGTGTGTTTGTTTTTTTTTTCTGTGGAGTGGAAATTTGTCTCCACGTTATAGATGCAATGTTATCAAATTTGGGAAATAGCATAAATTCTGCTTTCAGATACTTAACAATCCAACGATATTAAATAGGAAATCAAAACAAATTACAATTTCCTTAAATGACTGTGTGTCTTAAAGATTTTAAATATGTGGCCATACCGAATTTCATAATTGCTCATTTTAAGGTCCCCTATCTTATTATAAAGATAAAGTCAAATAAAAGTTAGTGTACTAAGAAATAAAGGAGTACTTGTTTGTCGTATAATAACACAAATAGGAGGTCACAGCACATCATATATCTCAGATCTAGAGGAAATGTATACGTAATATCAATATTGTTTAGAGACTGACGTCGATATACGACCCAATCTGACAATTTGAGACAATTGGTCACTTTAACTGGACAGAAACCTATTTATCATGATAGTGGTTTTCTCTATAATATTGTAGATATTTGGACAAAGTGTCAATCATTCAACGTTCACATCATTTGTGTACGAATGATTAACTGGTCATTTTTGAAAAGGTTAGCGAGTAAACTAAATAGAATTTGTGTCTTAAGTAAATACTTGATCACAATATTGTACTATCAATATTCACAAATCAAATGTCATATTCTTATTACAAAAAGAACTTTTTTCCGGACGATGGTTTATATCTTGATTAAATCTTGTTTCATCAATATGATTTAATTCAACTTTACCAATAAATTTAGTATATAATCTACACTCGTTCAACATACGCTATATCATTTTCAAGTTATTAACTTACTTAAAGTCATAGTTGAAATGAATTTGTTTAACTGCTGCAATTGTTATCTAGCGTGTTTTTAAATAATTATTTCAACGACTGACAGATAGTACATTTAGCTATTAAGAAATTACATTTTTTTTCTTAAACATAGTATATGGTGACCTAAGATTCATTTTATGAGCCTAATATTTGTGTAGGCCAATCAATTGCAGATGAACCTGGTAAATGTCTGATTTCAAATAGTGCTTGAAATGTTAAATTTCTCCTCACCCCCCCCCCCCCCCTCACTTCAGACTATTCGTTGATAATTGTTATCAGAAATTGATCCACTTCGTCTGTCTGTAAACGGAGTGTGAAGTTTTTATTCTACATTGTCAAAGGCTTTTTCTCATTATGTACTCCTCTTTCAATGCTAGAATTTCATTTGTCATTAGGCTTCACTTTCTTTCTAATACCACCTGAAAATCATATCTTCACAAACTCTAAAGTATCATATAGCGAAAGTACTTCTCATACAGTGAAAAATAATTTCGTATGAATACTTAAGAAGAAAATGTATGTATATTTTGCCAATTAATAAGGTAAAATATGTGAGATCAGCTCGTGATATAATGAATTTCATGCGTCTTAGGAATGAAAACTTCACACATGATACGTTATAAAAAATTTGCATACATAATAACATTTCATGAAAGAATAGCAAGTATTCCTTCAACCACATGTTAACTAAATCGAGGTATCAATATCGATTCAAGGATTATCAAAATATACCATAGAAATAGCGATAGTAAGTTAACTAGAAATGTGTCCATAGGACACGGGTGCCCCCGCCGCGCTACTGTTCTGTCAATCTTATGACTCTAGGTCGAATATGTTTTGAAAACTAAAAATCTTTTACTAAGTAAAGGGCAAGAGCTTTACAAATACTGAATAACTCCACAAGCAAACCCCAAGGTGCATAAGTACACATGCTGACCAACATTCTTGTAAACTTTCAAATATTTTTTGAGCTATGCATGAACAAATTGAAAATTGCAAATTTATACTACTGTAAGTCAAGGGCAATAACTCTTACAAAACTGGAAAAAATCCACATGCAAAGTCCCAGGTGCATAGCTTCACAGTGATGTGAATCATTATTCCTGTATTTTAGTGATGTTGATCATAATTCCTGTAAAGTTGGTTGATTCTAACTCAAGCACTCAAGGAACAAATAACATAATGAAACAGTTTTTACTAAGTCAAGGGAAATAACTCTACAAATACTGGATAAATCTACAAGCGAAACCCCAGGTGCAAAACTTAATATGCTGAGCAACTTTCCCGTAAGGTTTAATGACTCTATGTCAAATCCTTTTTTAGTTACATGCGACACAAGTTGAAAATTGCAAAAAAATTCTAAGTCAAAGCCAATAACTCTAAATAACTAATAAAAATACTAAAAATATCCAGACAAAAATACCCAGGTGCACAACTACACATGCTGATCAACATTCCTGTAAAGTTTCATGACTCTAGGTCAAATACTTTTGAGTTACATGCGAAACAAAAGTGAACGGACGGACGGACGGAAGGACGGACATTCTTACCATAGCTACATTATGGGGTTTTCTTTTGTTATTTCTTTTGTTCTTTTTAACCCCACAATGCAGAAAATAACCCCACAAGAGAAAGGTACATCTAAATGCCCGCCACTAAAGTGGGGGCACAAAAATGCATTACTACTCAATAGGAAGTGCAAAAACATCTCAACTGTTATATATTTTACAGCTGAGTTTTCCTTATATGTATCATGCGGGAGGACCGGCTCCGTGGTCGAGTGGTTAGAGTCGATGACTTCTAATCCAGTTACCTCTCTGGCGATCCCCGGGAGATGCTTTGGTAGTTTAGCGCGGAGGAAGGTAGTCTAGTACTGGTGTAACTCTCCAGGAACGATGGTTAGGAAACTACCCGCATATATGACTGAAATACTGTTGGGAAAAGGCGTAAAATTACACAAACAAACAGAGTATCAAGCGGGAAACAATTCTTTTATGTATCAAAACAGTTTTCAAATCCTCATTGAAAGTGAACTGAATATAATGGGTTAGAAGGAATAAAAAAATCCAAACGGTGCGATAATTTAATTCAGTTATCATGTTTTGTCAAATGCTATGTATTTCTGGAACCAATTATCAATACTTTCCTACATTGTTAACACAATGATGGCAATATTTTCAGATAACACTTGTACCTCAATTAAGTTTTCTAAAAGGCTCGGCTAGAGAAAGGTTTTTGTTTTCCAAAACGTATTTATTAGCTTTATAATTAATCAAGTAAGATACCGAATCATCTTTCAGCACTATTTGACTTTTGTTGCATCTCCATACATTTCTGCTTTTTGAAAGATGTGACGTCTAATCACACACTGGCCAGGATGTGTATTGTATGAAATTTTCTACAAAAAAGACCGTGGCGTCGCAGAAACAGCAGGCTAACAACAATATTCATGAAACGGTTGTACGACGCTGTCACAAAATTTACAACACCGATAATGAAATAGATGTTGCTAAAACGGTCTATTGGCGTCGTCTTCTTGTGAAACACGTGTCTTATTCCTAGCGCTTCAATAAAATAATCGAAATATTGTTTTTGTTTTCCTCATTGCACATAAAATAAAGATAAAAAGTATCTTCTTTTGATGAATACGATCATTAAAATAACATCAAACACTGACATAATACTATTAGCATCTTTGCTGAAATGCGTTTTCATTTACCGCTTTTCTCACGTTTAATTATTCATGAATTGAGATATATGTAACTTAACATGCGTCGCATATGTGTGAGCGTAAATATAGAATATTATGGCTAGATTGCAGTTTTACTATGATATATATTATTTATATAATATATGTATTCTATTTAATGTTCCGATTCGTTTCAATTTATGGTTTATTCACTGACAGTTAAATTCATTTGTGTTTTTGCAGCACAATATTGTAGGTTATTTTAGACGTAACGTATCTCATATCAAAGTAAGATTATGCCCATATTCTTTACTTCGCAGTGTGATTTATACTCGTACAAGTGAAGTATTCAGTTACATATTAATTCAGTACTGTTATTTGTCACATATAAATAATACACTTTTAAAAACATAGTTAGAATTAGCAAGTACACTCATTCTAAATTATATGAGATAAGGTTTCTACAGCTAATTATCATCTTATGAAAGAAAAAAATAGAACATTTCATTTAAGAAATACATCTTTGCAATGAAAACTTATACTTTTGTACAACTGTTTTATCAAAGAGATGAAATGATAGTCATACCAAGATATTATCTGTTTTAGCTCACCTGAGCACAGCGTGCTCATGTAGAGCTATTATGATTCCCCACCATTTGTCGTCATGTGTCTACAACAATTTATTGAAACAGCATCTCCTTTGAAACCAATGACTGCAGAGTAATCAAACGTTACAGGGATGACAATTGGGTGGTCCCCTGCCAAAGTTATTCAAACTGTTCCTGTCTGTTGCATAAAAAGGTCACGGGACCAGGAAAGGACTTTTAAAAATGCAAACTTAAAAAATCCTCTTGGTTAAGTACCAGGCCTAGAGCTGATATATTTGGAATATGATCATTTTCAGGTCGTATACCAAAGTTGTTCAAATTTTGTTCCGGGTGGGATTTCCTTACATGTGTATAATAAAAACTTTAAAAAACTATTCCTCTTAATAGATAAAGGCTAGAGTTAGATATTTAACGTGAAGCATCGGGTAGTAAAACTCTATCAAGATTGTTAAAATTTTAGCCCTAGGGTCAAAGTTCGCCCCGCCTCGGGGTCATAGGATTACCCTATACGTATATTGTAAGAACATAAAAATCTTCTCGTCTTAGATAGCAAGGCTTAGAGCTTTGATACTTGGTATATCATCTATAGTTCCATATGGAAGTTGTTCAAATTTTGTCCCGAGAATAGGACCCGCCGCCGTTTGGGTGTGTCATGGGTTTTTGTTAAATGTATATTTAGTAAAAACTTTAAAATCTTCTCCTCTGAATTGACAAAGTCTAGAGGTTAGATATTTAGCATGAAGCCTTGTTAAGTGAAACTCTATCAAGATTGTTCAAATTATAGCCCTTGGTCAATCTTGGCCCACCAAGGGTCATTTATTTTACTTATATGTATATAGTAAAAACTTTAAATACCATTTTGTCTGAAGGGTTTAGAGCTTTCCCGGGGATTATCGGTTTTCTTTATATGTATTAGGTAAAAACTTAAAATATTTTTCCTCTATTTCAGAAAGGCTAGAGGTAAGATATTTGGTATGAAGCATTGTTAAGTGGAACTCTATCAAGATAGTTCAAATTATAGTATAATACTATGGGATAAAAAAGGTCCCAGGGTCATAGGTTTACCTTATATGCTTATAGTAAAAACTTTAAAAAAAAATTCTTCTGTTTAGGGTACAGTGCTCAGAGCTTAGAGATTTAGTATATAATATCATCTATAGGTCCTCTATTAAAGTTGTTCAAAGTGTGTCCCTATTGTTGCAATTTGTCTTTACACAAATAAAAGGATGTCCTCAGGTGAGCGCTTTTGGGCCAATGCCCCCCTTATCTATTGTATGACATTGCGTGTCAGAACTGAACAAAAGTAACTTATATAACAAGTAGGCCTAGAGAATTTAATCTTTAAGGTCTTAAAATAGTATATTTATGCATGTAATAAAACGTACATTTATGTTAGTTTCGCAATTTATAGATTTTATTAAATTCACTCACTGAAAGTTTGAAAGGAGATTAGTACAAAATAATGCATAACGATAGTCATAAAACATTATTTTAAACAAGTAACAAGATGCCTTTTGATTGTTATAGTCGTGAGATTCAAGTAAATATCTTTTAATAAATCAAAATTTAACAGTTTTTGAGCTTTGTTCAAGAGACGAATAAAGATATATAATCCTTTTTTGTAATTTTCATTCTGACGGAATTGAGAATTTACTTCTGATGATAAGTATGAATATGTAGACAGTAATGTGTGCGGATTTTTAATGTCAGCTTGCCTAAAAGCTAATGCAAGTTCAATGCAAATGAAAAATAAAAGCTCTATCTATTGTGCATATGAATTTTGCAATGATAGCCGCCATATTCACAAACAATACACACGAATGAGGTAGAAAGTGTTGAACAAAATGGATTTGTATCCATTACACCTTTGGTAACGGGAGTAAGTATGGTTATGCCTTATTTTTAAACAATCCAACTAAAGAGATTTTTCAATTACTGTTATTCTTTTTAAAACAATGTAGTTAAAAGTCCGGTTCTTGGGAGCTTTTAGAAAGTTACTTATCCTTGTCGCTACCATCGAGGTGCAAGTTGAGGTTTACGAGATTGAGTGTACGAATTGATGATGAAGAAAAAGGTGACGGTTAGAAAAAGCAAAGTTGAGGATGGTCCTACTTAATTTTAAACAAAGCCTCTGCGACATTTTACAGCTATTTTATTATGGTATTAACCAAGCCATGGCATTGATCTTGATCCAAAAGAAAAAACTATTTTAATGCAAGTTTAAAGGAGAGTTGTAGCATAATAATGTGCTACAAATTGTCAATGTAGGAATCAGTACATTTAGTCTATTTTTGTTATCTCAGAAAGCACATTTAATGTTCATCATCATTTGCCGAATT
This sequence comes from Ruditapes philippinarum, assembly GCF_026571515.1. Lineage (NCBI taxonomy): Eukaryota > Metazoa > Mollusca > Bivalvia > Venerida > Veneridae > Ruditapes > Ruditapes philippinarum. The sequence continues at coordinate 62,732 of NW_026862510.1, forward strand.
TCAAAAATAAAATGCCCTTCTTTCTCGTATAGACAAGGAAATTGTGTCCCTAATTAATGAATTCGATTGCTTATAACTTAATAATCAAGAGTTTTAAACGAATGTTTAAACTAAATGTAGCAGCCCTTCCCCCTCATTAAAACGATGTGGCATTGGTTGAATTATATGCAAGAACTAGGTTAACGTTTCATCAACGGAAACTAATTTTTATAGAGGGGTCGTTTTGTTCATAATTCCATGGAGAAACTATAGAAGAAATCAGTTGAACTAACATAAATAAATCATAAATGATGGTAAACATTAAATGTTATCAATTAATGAACATAGATAGGTACGAGGTAAAGGTTCGCTCCTCTTTTTACATTGTTTAGGATTTCACATTGAAGTGTCCTCAAACTCTCTGCGCCAAAATGTTACGGGGAAGGTCTAAAGGTGATATCACAAAACGACATCCTACATTTTTACAGAAAATTAAAGAGATTCAGCGGTACTCGATGTAAATAGTATGCACTCTGTCACCAATCTCATCTTAAATATTTATATATTGACTGACGTAACTGTGCTCCCTAAACACCACTTATCGTATTGTATTATCATTCCATAGGCTTGAAGTGTTCAATCGGGGACATATGAGGTTAAAAACTTAGTAAGTTTCTTTCCCTACCGGTCGGTTCCTTTTGAGTTCTTAATTGTTAAAATAACCCTTAAAATCATTTACTTAGATGCTTAGATGTGAAGCTCAAGCATTAGCCGACTTAAAAGTATGAACAATCTGCGATGTGTTTTTGTTTGGCTCTTTTCACTGTACTTGATAACTAAGCATATTTTTAATGGATCCATATAACGGCTACTGTGACTTAGATTTTTGTTTATTTATTTTCATTAATTAATTTCAAGCTAAATTTAAGCTGTGACAGAGAGAGAGACCAGCTGAAGTATATAGAACCTAAACTAAATGCTAGCAATTTTAAGGTTATGACCAACTGTTATTAGATAGACACGTCGTGATGTAGATCGGTGCAATTCAACCTTGTGACCCCGATCCTCACCGAGTACAGTCTTGCTTTTGATACCAAAGCAATTACTTTT
>NW_026862511.1:0-7628 GCF_026571515.1 Ruditapes philippinarum
TGCTTTCCAAAGGGTTAAGGGGCAATAAGTGGATTTACCCATATTCAATGTATTTTCTAAGTCAAAAAGGGGCATAATTCTGTCAAAAACCTTGACAGAGTTATGTCCTCTTTGTCTGTTGATGAAGGTCGTGATGGTAAAAACAAGTATGGTCAGTTTCAAAGCAATACCTCCAATGGTTTTGAAATAAAGTGAGGTGGTACAAAAAACTTAACCTAAGCTCAATACACTTTCTAAGTCAAAAAAGGGCCATAATTCTGTCAAAAACCTTGACAGAGTTATGTACTCTTGTCTGTAGATGGAGGTTATGATGGTGAACAAGTATGGTAAGTTTCAAAGCCATACTTGTAATACTTCTGAAATAAAGTGGGGTGGTACGAAAAACTTAACCAAGGTGTGACGCCAACGCTAACGCCGACGCCGACGCCGGGGCGAGTAGGATAGCTCCCCTTTTCATAGAAAAGTCGAGCTAAAAAGCGCATGTCTCCCCCACTGCTGAGAATAACTGTGAATGGAAACAGGAATGGAACTGGAGAAATCCGGAAATGAGAAAATGACCAATGGTCACTGTGACCTTAACCTTTGACCTACTGACCCCATAAACAAGAGGGATCATCTGCTCAATAAGACCAATCATCCTATGAAGTTTGAGGGTTGTAGGTCTAAAGGAACTCTAGTTATCATCCGGAAAGGAAAATTAACCAACGGTCGCTGTGACCTTGACCTTTGACCTACTGACCATTAAAACAATAGGGATCATTTGATTAATAAGACCAATCATCCTATGAAGTTTGAGGGTTGTAGGTCAAAAGAACTCTAGTTATCATCCGGAAATGAGAAATTGACCAACGGTCACTGTGACCTTGACCTTTACCTACTGACCCCAAAACAATAGGGATCATCTGCTCTATAAGACCAATCATCCTATGAAGTTTGAGGGCTGTAGGTCAAAAGGAACTCTAGTTATCATCCGGAAATGAGAAATTGACCAACGGTCACTGCTGACCTTGACCTTTGAACTACTGACCCCAAAAACAATAGGGATCATCTGCTCAATAAGACCAAATCATCCTATGAAGTTTGAGGTCTGTAGGTCTAAAGGAACTCTAGTTATCATCCGGAAACGAGAAATTGACCAACGGTCAGTGTTAACCTTGACCTTTGACCTACTGACCCCAAAAACAATAGGGATCATCAGCTCTATAAGACCATCATCCTATGAAGTTTGAGGGCTGTAGGTCAAAAGGAACTCTAGTTATCGTCCGGAAACGAAGAATGGACGGACGGACTGACGGACGGACAGGGCAAAAACAATATGTCTCCCCCGGAGGTGGGGGAGACATAATGAAACGGAACAATTTCGTTTATAATTTATTACGGTTTAAACCGATAAATTAAGTAAAAATAGAAATCCTATTTATATACACAAACTGGGATTACCGAAGTAACTAAAATAGCTTAGATTTCCGTAATATTACTCTGCAGTATGACGGAATCGCCCGAATTGTCACGATTGCAATCGGAACTACATCGGCTATTATCATTAATCCGAAAGACGGAAAAGGCCGAAAAGTTGCGATTGGCACGATTGCAGCTGGTTTCCCGTTCAATCATGCACCAACAGATGTAAGCAGGAAACCACCTAACCGGAACAAGTTTTCCAGATGAAATGGCTTGCAGCTGTGGCTGCAAGCCAAAAAGGATTGGAGCACCACACTAAATACCGTATTCCGGTTCATACCGGACAAGGCGCTTGAATGATAAAAAATGCTAACATCTTGCCTTTTAACCCAACGGAACTTAAACAGGTCTAATTCATCTTTTCACACCGAATTAAGTACGATAATGAAGGAAAAATGTAAAAATCAGCGAAAAAAACGATATTTGTCTATTTTGTGATCATGATTTCTGCAAGCGTCTAGAGGTACTGCTCCAATCCTGTATTGAGCTAAATCCAATTTCATCAGCAAACATTCCAACATGAGTTGTTTCCCTTTCATTAACTATAATTTGAAGAATGCCATGGTCTTGGGTATTTTAGCTTTAGCAGTCCCTAAAAGGGGCCAATCAAATAAATATGAGCAATTTTTATAATAGATTACTATAAGAATGCTAATAACACAGTTTGGTGATCATCCATCAATAAGTTGTAGAAAAAGCTGTCTAAAGGTTTATACAGTCTAACTTGCCCATGCGACCACGTGTATTAAGCGACTTTTGTCTTAAACGACCACTTTAAATTCCCCCCGATCATTTTCTCTCTATATCTTTAATGTATAAAGCGACTTTTGCTCAACGCGACCAGCGACCGCTAATTAGTCACCTAATTGACATCAATCTTTTCATTAAACGACCACTTTTATTTGTCAATAATTGTGTTTTTAGAGAACGCCACTTCCCTCGTTATGTCACAAGTGTCAGCAATCAAAAACAAACAATAAACGTTGTGAAAAACTCTATTCCCATACCGTTTTAAGCGTATGCAAATGAAGTTTAAGTATATCGCGTGACGTGTATTATCCAATAATATCGGAAAACAATGCAACGCTCCGCCCATACTGAGATGGTGTATACGATTCGCTTGTTGACATTTAGACTGCATTGAATTGACCTTGAACTGTGATCAGCCATTAAATTAATCGTGGAACAAATAGAAATTAGTTTGTTTATTTCAAATGAAAAAAATCAAAACAGAAAACATCTTCACTAATAGGGTTTTCGTGTTGGAGACAAGGAAAAACAACGGAGAAGTTAAAAAAATTCTGGAAAAAAATGTCAAACATGTACGTAATGGATCAAAAACTTTTTTGTCAATAAATATCAGAAACGTTATTTCCGTTTAGATTATCAGAGCGTACTTATTATTCAACATTTATATAAAAATGAAGTTGAAAAACAATCCCATCGAATAAAAAAGATGTCATTTATAAATTTTGACTTTTATATCATGCTGACTGTCTTAAGAGACCGTTTCATTAAGCGACCGTTTTTTGGTGTTTCCCTTGCCCGGTCGCTTAATACACGTTTGACTGTATTATTTTAAGCTCCCTTGACCCCTAAAAGGGGCCTATCAAATTAATATGAGCAAACTTGATAAAAGACTACCCAAGAATGCTACAGACAAAGTTTGGTGATCATCCACTCATTGGTTCTGTAGAAGAAGATGTCTAAAGGTTTTTCTATTTTTTGCTCTCTTGACCCCTAAAAGGGGCCAATTGAAATCATATGAGCAAATTTAGGTGTGACTGTCACAAGGATGCTACAGACCAAATTTGAAGTAAATCTGTCCAGCGGTTTCAGAGAAGAAGATTATTGTTGACGCATGATGACGGACGCCGGGGTATCCCCCTTTGATACTAATAGCTGATTAGCTCACCCTGAGTCTTCGGCTCTGGTGAGCTAAAAATAGGGCCTGGTTGTACCGTCTTGAACGTGTGTTTTAGATTAAACGAGAAATTACACTTAACAGAAATATTTGCAACAGTAAATTTCTCCAGGTGTACTAGATATATGATAAGGTTACATTATGCAAACTACCTTTCTCTTTTTTGGTCCTGTTCTGTGAAATACAAAATGATAACAAAATAAAATTAACTTTCAAACCAGGAAGGCAATATAGGTGCGCGAAATCGTCTATTGGTGGTCAAAATTAAGTATGCTTTTCTCTCATCAATTTGTGACTCTTATTTTGAAATACTGCACATACGCAACAGATATCAGACATAACTATACCTATCACTGAAGGTGATTAATACCCCCACCAGCAACTTTGACTTTTTGAAAAATAAGTAGTCTGAAGAAAAAGAGATTCATTAGCATACTCAGACATAGAGACATCGTAGTTCTCACTAGAAAATGTTGTGTTGACTGATAAACTGACCACATAACCCGTCTTGTTGCAAGACTCGTCTGACTGGTTGGAGTTCTCTGCAAAAGACTGAAGAGATTCATCCGCAGGCTCTTCTCTAGCAGTGGCACTACATGGCTGACAAATGAAAGCAATCTCCAGGTCACCCCTCACAGCTGACCTATAGTCGGCGATCGTTATACCTGTAATGTTTTCATTCAGTCGACTACCTTAATTACAAAATTCAACATAATTACAATCAATATTTTACCAATAAATTGAAACATACCATAGTCCTTCACAATAATATTTATTTCTTAAATGCAGTGGAGTATTTGCATATGAATGTATATATTTTTATGGCTATAGATAAGTAAACTATTTTCTTTTTATTGTAAGCAAACCGGACGGTTTAAAATTATTCAATATTTTCGGGTTTTCCATTTAATAGAACAATAAAACATTTTATGTTAATTAAATGTAGTTCAATTTCAATTTTTTCAATTAATTTTATTACCATATAAACATATACATGTTCATCGCCATACATTCAATTGCGGCGGTTACATACAACATGATAAGGGCATGAGCATTAATACATCTATCTTATGTTTATTATGGTAGTATCATTATATCAACATATATCCCACACAACTGTTATATCAAAAATAAACAGTAACGAAAAAGACACAAGACCAAACAAGAGGGCCATGATGGCCCTGAAGTCGCTCACCTGTATATAGGCCCCCCACCCCCGGGCCAATTTTTACCCAAGGGCTTTTATTTGTTTATTTGAACAGACTTGGTAGACACCCATAAGGAAGATTTCATGCTAAACATCTAAGTTTCTAGCTCATTGGCTTTTTAAAAGAAGATTTTTAAAGTTTTTACTATACACATATAGTTAAAAACAATGACACCCCTGGGGCAGGGCCAGTTTGACCCCCGGGCGTTTATTTTAACAAACTTTGTAGATATTTATTTAAAGATGTTTCATGCGTAATATCTTAACTCTAGCTATTGGGTTTTTCCAAAGAAGATTTTTAAGTTTTTGCTATACACATATAAGGAAAATCAATGACCCCCCACCCCCCCCCCCCCCCCCCCGGGCAGTTTTGACCCCAGGGCTTTTATTTGAACATACTTGGTAGACACCCATTAGAACATGTTTTATGCTAAATATCTTAGCTCTAGCTCTTAGAGTTCTTTAAAAAAGAAGATTTTTTAAGTTTTTACTATATGCATATAGGGAAAATCAATGACCCCCTGGGGCGGGGCCAATTTTGACCCCAGGGCTTTTATTTGAACAAACTTGGTAGACACTCATTAGAAAATGTTTCATGCTAAATATCTTAGCTCTAGCTCTTGGGTTCTTTAAAAAAGAAGATTTTTAAGTTTTTACTAATATGCATATAGGGAAAATCTATGACCCCCTGGGGCGGGGTCAATTTTGACCCCAGGGCTTTTATTTTGAACAAACTTGGTAGACATTCACTAGAAGATGTTTCATGCCAAATATCTAAGCTCTAGCTCTTTGGGTTCTTTAAATGAAGATTTTTTTAAGTTTTTTACTATATGCATATAGGGAAAATCAATGACCCCCGGGGGTGGGGCCAATTTTGACCCCAGGGCTTTAATTTGAACAACTTGGTAGACACTCACTAGAAGATGTTTCATGCTTAATATCTTAGCTCTAGCTCTTTGGTTCTTTAAAAGAAGATTTTTAAGTTTTTACTATATGCATATAGGGAAAATCAATGACCCCCTGGGCGGGGGCCAATTTTTGATCCCAGGCTTTTATTTGAACAAACTTGGTAGACATTCACTAAAGATGTTTCATGCCAAGTATCTAAGCTCTAGCTCTTACGGTTCTTTAAAAGAAGATTTTTTAAGTTTTTACTATATGCATATAGGGAAAATCTATGACCCCCAGGGGCGGGGGCCAATTTTGACCACAGGGCTTTTATTTGAACAAACTTGGTAGACACCCATTAGAACATGTTTCATGCTAAATATCTTAGCTCTAGCTCTTTGGGTTCTTTAAAAGAAGATTTTTTAAGTTTTTACTATATGCATATAGGAAAAATCAATGACCCCCTGGGGCGGGGCCAATTTTGACCCCAGGGCTTTTATTTGAACAAACTTGGTAGACACTCACTAGAAGATGTTTCATGCCAAATATCTAAGCTCTAGCTCTTAGGGTTTTTTAAAAGAAGATATTTAAAGTTTTTTCTTTTGGTTGCCATGGCAACCAGAGTTCTGCATGGAATTAAATTCTTTGAACAATTTTTAAAGGTGACCACCAAAGGAACATTCCTGTGAAGTTTGGATGAAATTGGCTCAGCGGTTTATGAGGAGATGTCATTTAAAGCAAAAGTTTACGGACGGACGGACGCCGGACGAAAAGCGATCACAAAAGCTCACCCTGTCACTTTGTGACAGGTGAGCTAAAAAGACCCCTCCCTTTCCAAAAAACAACAACAAAACAACAACAAAAACATGACACTTAATTGATTTGATACAATGACCTAAATTACCGTGTTGATAGTCGATAAGTGGATACTGTACTGTTGTGGATACTGTACTGTTATATGCATGGTATAAATTATTGTTAATTAAATATATCATGACACGTGCCATTTGTTATTAAATTAAACACATAATGATTAATGACACATGAAAAAATATTTGCCTCTGTGGTTGGATATGTATTTAAATTAAGAAATAATATATCCCAAACTGTGATTTTATTGCTCAATAACATCACTATTTGGAGTTCGGACGCGGGGAATTATATCACGAGGGCGTAGCCGGAGTGATATAATGATGCGCATCCGAACGATAAACAGTGATGTTATCAAGCAATAAAATCACCGATTTGGATATATTATTTCGATTCTAACACGACATCAACAAATAAATGCTGCCCGTACATGATAATTAGCTAAATTGCGCCTGATTTGTGTCCGTACTTATTGTCAGCGCGTCACATTTTTAGTGGTTACGTCACGTGTATAATGATTACGTCACATGACTAAATATAGAACGTCAAACAATGATTTTATAGAATAATAACACACACTTTCGGTTCTTCTATGTTCAATAGGGAAAAATGCGGGTCGTGTTAGAATTGAAATTATACTTATCGCGTGAAAATCGTGCCAAAGGTTGTTATAAAATTTTATTTCCAAATGTCAAATTTGTTTTTGATGGTGTACAGTTAAATATATCAAAAAATGTTGATTAAATACAATTAATACATTCAATACGTCAACTTGTATTATAGTGCAGAGTACAGGTTTTTGTGCACTGCACTTCAGGTCATTATAAGAAGCATGCATACCAAGTTTGAAGTCAATCCAACTTACAATGACTGACTTGTGCTCTGGACAAGCTTTATGGGACGCGGACGACACCGACGCCGCCGACAAAAGTAACCCCTATATGTCGCCTTTTTTAAGGCACACAAAAAGCATGTATGTATATACAACTCCTTTGAGAATGGACCATAATATTACAAAAAAATGCCATTTTACAAAATCAGAGAAACTTAATGAATTCATTATATTTGGCTTTATACCCTTTACAAAAAAAAACAACAAATAACAAGAGGGCCATGATGGCCCTGAGGTCGCTCACCTGTATATTTGACCCCAGGGCTTTTATTTGAACAAACTTGGTAGACATTTACTAGAAAATGTTTCATGCCAAATATCTAAGCTCTACCTCTAACAGTTCTTTAAAAGAAGATTTTTTAAGTTTTTACTATATGCATATAGGG
>NW_026862512.1:0-17644 GCF_026571515.1 Ruditapes philippinarum
AATTTATGGAATGCTTTACCACCTGGCATTAAAGACTGTAATACCTTGCCAAGTTTTAAGAGAGCTCTCAAAACACATTATTTCACAAAGTTCTATGGGCGTTAGTTTCATAAAACAACATACATGTACTACTTTTGCTATATTATCAGTGTAAATTGTGTGTTTGATTTTATGTTTTAGGGTTTTACTTTATAATTGGTTCTTTTTTACTTTTGTTTGTTACTTTTTAAACAATCTTATTTCGTTCAAATCTTTTATAGGATTTTTTTGTTTTTGTTTAATTGAGCCTTGATTTTAAACTAAATGTGTCTGTATTTCTTACCATCCTTTACTAGTTTTAGATTATCATTATTGTTTAATTGGTTTACTTACTTAATATTGTACCTTATGTCTTATATATGATTATGTTTTATCAGATTTATGTAAAGCACTCTTAAACATTTATTATTTATGAAAAGAGTGCTATAGAAATGTGGTATATAATAATAAATAATAATAAATGCCGTTTTAACAAAATATCCTTTATTGCAAAATTTCACTGATGTGCATTGTGGATTCATTGAGTTTAAGTCTTGAATTCACAAAGTTGAAATCGTTAATTCTGTATGTTGAAATCGTTACCTCTTTATTTTTGATTTTTATTTTAATTGAGTGCGCATCTGTAGACTCAGTGAAGACAAGTTGGAATTGAAAATTCGCGCATGAACATATTTATGATTTTTTTTTTAAATTATAAAGACATCATCTTGTTACGTAAAGTGATGGATTATTTACAATTGTATTTAATCTATTAACTTTATGAAAACATTATTTATATACCTCAGTAAAAATCGCATTGTGTCTCGGAGACGTGAAGTTATATTAATTAAACAGTGGTTCGCCGGTTACCAAAATCAGATTGCATACTTTTTTGTTACAAGCAATGGAATAAGGAGAATAGTTGACAATAGAAATATATATCTCTTAAAGTATCAGATACGAAACTAGGCGGCGATAAAAACAATAATGAGCGATAAAAAACAAATTATATTATTTAAGAATGTTTTATTTTCAGTAGTAAATGGGGTAATCAGGTTTATGAAAAGTTTATGTTATATTAATTTTGTAATGTACTTGTATGAATGCGTGTAGTGTCATCCTGGGCGCTTATGGAGTTAATAAAATAAACTATAATAAGATAAATTACTTGTGTTTATGAGCAGCTGGAATATGCCTATAATATAATGCAATGTCATTTTGAAAAATATAAAATAAAGATGGAGTATAATTTTAACATGACTGTCTTATGTCAAAGGAAAGAAACTAAATAAAAGACATTCTTATCTAAAAAAAATCAATTAAGTAAATAAAGTATGCCTTTTATGATAATTATTTTTGAGATTGAAAAAAATTATCGCTGCAAAATGCAGTTTCTTTTAGTTGATTTCTTTATTTAGTTTCTTAAATTGCGCAGTCAAGACAAGCGGGATGCATGAACAATTTATGTTTATATGAAGTTATAAGGACAACGCCTTGTTACTTAAACAAGAATTATTTACAAAAGGTATAATCAACTTGATGAATGCAGTATGGTTTATCTCTGTAACACAACAAATGACCGATGATAATATCGCATTGTGTCTCCGAGACGTGAAATGATATGAAACTTTACAGGTACAGGGCGTTACGCCGTGTCCCACTTACAGTAGACAAAATCAGATTGCATTTTTGTTGTTACAATACGTGACAATAGAAATATATTTCTCTTACAGGCATCAATACGAAAACTACTGCGATAATACAATAATGAGCTATATAAAAAAACAAAGTGTGTATTAGTAAGAATGTTTTATTTTCAGAAGTAAATTGGGTGATCAGGTTTTATATTTACGCGGGTCATGCTAAAACTGCCCGAATTGCGTTAACGCTACATACATTCGATCAATCTAGTATTACTTTTATTTTAAATTTTCAAACATTTTAGCTTTGTTATTGTAGTCTTTCAAATAGAATGGTCTGGAGTCGGCCAAATTTTACATAAAAAAGATGTCTCGGATGAGTCATCATGATCTGGCATAGTATATCACCGTTCAAAAAATAAATTATATAGATCATGTTTTGTTAAATTGATAAAAAAATACTGAAAACTTATCCTGGCTGCATTTATATTATCATTTTTTACTGAAAAATAACTATTTTATAGATTGGCAATGAAATTAAGATTTTTTTCGTTCCTAGTATCAAGGTATAGATCTACTGCTAATGAAAAAAGTCCGAATTTTATAAGCTTTTTTTCAAATTCATGAATTGTGCAATGAGAAAAAAGAAACTGATTTTTTAAAGAATCGTATCATGCAAATATTTTATAATATTTCACGATGTTATTACTAATAATTAATGTTGAATTTGGCGATTTTTAAAATGGCGCCGATTGTCTGCAACTATTCATAACAAACAGTCTATGTTGTTCAACAAGTCATGGTTTTAAAAGCATAATCTTTGTGAAACATATATCTTTTTTCACAAGTTTAAAGATTTTTAAAAAACTTCATCGTTTAAGAATTTTCATTTTTGCTTTTGTGTTTAATTTTCGCCCTTTTCTTGAACACTTACATAATGAGGGTATACCTAACTATACCAAACGAGAATGGTTTGCATAGCGCGTTGCCAAACCATTCTATTTGAAAGACCCTGTGCAAACCATGGTTTGTTTTACTTGAAACAGCAGATTGAATGTCTTCTGACCAGTACTACCAGCAGAACGTCTCGAGACAAGCTCTGGACTTGGCGTGGTCAAATTCCGTACCTTATATTCGGAAGTAAATAAGTCACGTTTCAGGCTTAAGTCCCATTAACACAGTCCCGGTTTTGCGTCCCGATTTGCCACGGTTTAGTCCTGGGATCAACCCGTGGTAAAACCGGCGTAGGGCCGTTGCAGATTCCCGTGAAGTAGCGGGACAAACCGAGATGAACCGCGACTAAACGGTGAGATCGTCGACGGTTGTATTTAAAATGTTTAATTACACAGCGTGGTGGCTCGCCGAAACTCACCAAAAAAGGAAGCCCAGAACCGTGTTCTAATCGGATTTGGCTCCGGGATTTGCCGTTGAACCACCGTATCAATACTACATCTTTATCGTGATAAACCGGAATGCGTGTTTATCAATGGTCTCTTGGCAAAGCCCCTTGATAACACGATGTCGCCAAGGTAGAAATAGACAGAGTTACGTAGTGCCACGGTACATTGCGGTTGTCGGCGGCAACGCAAGGTTGGACCCGGTAATGTCCCGGATGTTGTCGACAAGTCCCGGTTATAAAACGGTGATAGACATTGGCGTCACAACATCATGCCGATAACAGATAATTTAAAGAACAATCATATATACATGAGCTACAGTCAGCCATGGCCTTCTCCTGCTCATTTGTGATACGAAGAGGGGTCGTTCTCTGCTTTATTTTTGTTTTCATGCGAGCTTTCCTTACTGTCCGACTGGTTCAACCTTTCCCTGCTATCTGGGAAAGTCCTTTCCAAAGGTGTCTTAAACTCTTTAGCCGTCGTAGTCATAGGTTTTCCACTTTTCCTTTCCTTTGGGTGGCATCTCCTCTACTGTCTTTTCAACAAATAACTGATGTCAAAGTGGTAAAGCAGTTTTATTGTCATAAACTTGAACGGGAAGCATCGGTGCATTACTGAAGCGTCACCGGGACAGTAGAGAGACTAAGGTGATGTGAATGATTAACCATTACCGATAAATGTCAGAAATAACTTGACACAATCTCACTTGTGAAAGGAGGTACTAGTTTATACAATTATATATGTATAAAACTGGTTACAATTAAAAGAACTGGATTGAGAAAGTTTTTAACCTCAATATGTACTTTATAACATAGAAATATACTAACCATTATTTGCTATGACATTTTGCCTATCATTTACTTTCTTCAGGGTCATTTTAAGAATTGCCCAATTGCTCCATGAACTAGACATCTGAACACCGAGTACACAAGAATTGAAAAGAAAGAAACCAATATGTTTTTTTTATTTCTTTAATTTGATATTTATTTACTTAGGAAATACAAAGGATGTCTTAGCTTAGAATGAATGTGACAAGCTCAGCGATTTTTTACCCAAATGTGATATTTGGGCGAAATGAGTTATGACTAGTTTGTGTAGAACAGCACCTGGTGAATAGCTGGAAACAATTATTTTTAAAAAATACTTGATATTTTATGAAATATTCTAATTTGTATGACATCACCATAACAACAAAAAATACATTTTTAACTTTTATTGGTATATATATATAAACTAGAAATAATTCCATAGTTATACACAATAAAATAAATAAAATATAATTTAAAAAGTGATCATTCATCTTAGTGTAATATATGTAATATCTTGATATAAAAAACTATCCTTTTTTTCAAAAATCGGTTGCCATGGCAACAAAATTATAAAAAAAATCGTCAAATGAAATATTTTTGCACTTAACATGATTAATTCATCTCCAAATCAATGCATATATTATATTAAAAGACAACAATATTAAAGACTTTTCAGTAAAAATGGATTTTTCATTTTTCCCTTAAATAGTTATTGATAATAACTTTAAACATAAGAATTAAATTCTCAGAATTTCAGTAACTTTTCCATGATAAAGGTGAATATCATAACTTAAGATAGTCCTTTTTAAAACACACATCTATAACATGATAGCATATATAATATGAATCAAATGCAAACAAATATTCTTTAATGCACTGATTGCAAAACTGGTGTATTTTGGTTGCCATGGTAACAAAAAAATGCAAAAATAACTGAATGATTTAAAATAATTGCATTTTATAAAAAATATTTCATATAACATAATTGTATTCACAATAACTTCAAAAGCCTTTCAGTAATATAACCAAAAAAATAGAAAGAGCTTGCACTAGTTATATTTTCAGTTACAGATATTGACAGTAATCATATTCTGATCAATGTATTTTTAATTGTATAATATGAATAACATATGAATACATTTTTAAATTGAAATAATTTCAATAAATTCAAAACAATTACAATAACAGATTCTTTCAATCACATGGGAAGTCACAAATGACAGCTCACTTATGTCCTTGAATGTAGTCTTGCAACCTCAGGTTGAGGGTTTGACCCAAGCAGGGTAATAACAACTAAGTCTCCTCATATGCCTTCAGTTTTTGTAAGCAAAATGTGATATATATAAAACTTGCAAAAACTTGTTTCACAATTAATTGAAAATACTGTAACACCTGCCACTGCAGTATTCAGCTTTTTCAGGGATACTTTTTAAGACAAATTCTATGAGAATGTTATTCATTTTGGTATACTGTCAAACACAGACAAGTTATTGACTTCTCACATGCCAACCTGAAATAACAAAAAACCTGAATAAGTGATAAATGAAACAAAATATTGTATATGATGATTTGACTGAACAGAAATGAACTACAAATAAATTGTTATACAATATTGCACAGCTATTGGGTTCATATAAGGTCTTGTTCATCATGTAAGTTCTTGTGTATTTTATTATAGTCTGTATATCATGTACAAGTGGTAGTAACTTTCATCTTGAACATGACTAAAATAATCTGAATCTACATTATGTGCATGTATTGTGGTGGGAATATCGCACTCTATATTTCAAAAAGTAAAGAGAATGTGGAATACTGCATAACTATACATGCTTACCCAATCGAAATGTTTTTTTTATCTTGAGCAATACAGTACAGTTGATACAAGTGATTCTCTTTTTAACTCCATAAACCTGGTGCTCAATAGGACATAGAACTATGTCACACATTGTGCCTCATTTCCAACAGTAGTTTAGTATATTCATCAGCAAATAGGTGAACTATCTATGTGTTCTGAAAATTATGTATATGTACTTTAAGAGCTTAATATTATTAACCGAGTATTTGCATAACACAATATAGCATTATTTCTAAATATAAACTTAAAATTTAGTTCATGTAACTGTACAGAGTTATTTAATTTTAAAACGATATTTTTAAGATCTCATCTGATATCATATATAAAATGCTAAATTGCAAATACAATTAAATAAGTTAAATTACTTTCAACTGCAATTCAGGAAATTTATCATTATCATTATTTGAGAATGGTCAGTTTATGATGATTATTTACATATATATACAATGATTACAATCATAGTAAATCATTTGATCTTTAAACCAAGTATCAAAACACTTAACAGTATATTTCCTTGAAGAATATGGCTCCAACATGCTGGATAATCATATTATCTACTTCAAAACTCTGATGAACTAAGTTGAAGATCTTAAATGTATGTTGGCTGTCAGGGATAACATTTTCTTTGAATTGTAATAGAAATTCATTTGTCAATAATTACAGTACTGTAGCCTTGTCATATATTTCCTTTTTTAGAAATATTTTATACAGTATAAATCTACTTGATGTAAATCTATATCAAGCTCATTCAGTGTAAACAAAATGCAAAATATGTTATGTGTCCAGTTACATTTTTGTCATAGTGATGTAGAAAAAATACTGTACAGTACTGTTTAACAAAAATGTGGCATTTTTTGTTTTATTTTTTCTTTCATTGCAGTCTGGACTGACTTTAATTCATTTTATAAAGAAATCAATGTCTAATTCAGAAAAAAAGTTAACAATAACTCTCTATAATGACCATGACAAATACAAATCGAGTGCAATAAACAATCCCAAAAAAATTGTGACCTAGATGCCTGCCATGTTTTTTATATAAACTGATTCAAGTGTCATGGTCCCATTTATTTAATTGTTTAAAGTAAAAATATGATTATTCAACATATCAGAAAAAATAATGAACAAAAATAACATAAATAATAAAAGATGCACTTACCTTAATATTAATTTTAACCTCCAAATATGCAGTAACATGACGTAAATGGTAGTGAATCTACATGTATTTACTCGCTGACCTGACTCCTGAGTTTACACAGTGTATTTATTTTTGGGAATTTTTTATCGTTGAAGCTGAGAAGGGCTGTTAAAAAGTATTTCTTTTTATTTCTTTCTAGTTTATTTTATTCCTTAAACTTTCAAAGATACCCTGTTTTGAAAGGAAACCCTAAAAATTAAGACATGAAAACTCGCGTGACTTTGCAAGCGTTTTTCTCACAATGATTAAAAAACTCAATTAGACCAAAATCGCTGAGCGCGTCACATATTATAAAATATATTATAAAATTATTATTGGTAGTTTTTTTATCACCATTAACTACAACGCATGCATCAATACCATCTTCATCTTTATAATCATTATTATCATCTCAAGCACCAGTATCCGTTCTCCGGGATATGTAGTCGAGGTCTTAAGGCGAAAAATCGTTGTCTGGAGGTCCTGCCTCGATATTACTACTATCAGCTACACTTTGAAAAGCTGACAACCCCAGAGGAGCCTCGTTTTCAAACGACATTGTAGAACACTCACCACAGATAGCGTCTGTATATGTTGGAGGATTTGGTTTAAAACCCGTCCCTGTCGTCTGCTCATTTTCAAAAGACATAACGGAAGAGGAAAAATCGACAAATTGTACCTCTTCGGATAACACACTGTTAATAGATTTGTAGGTTGTGGGAATATTTTTATTAGCAAGAGTATTTATATTCGCATCATGATACAGTTGTGCTTGTGGTATATTTTGAGATGCCAAAGTTGCTACAGAATATAATGAGTTTGTGTCTATAAACTTTTCTTGCTTGTTGACACGGTTTTGCAAATCAATTTCACATTTAATAATTTCACTCTGCTTTTTGCTCACAGCAATTTCAGTTTCGAGGACACTTCTACGCACATTCTGTTTACCCCCCCCCCCAGAATATCGCATTTCATATTTCAAATTGTCTCTTTCACAAAATTCATCTGTCCTGCCCTTAATTGGCCGCTGGCATGTAGACTTTAACTCAGGAGAAGAACTTGAGCCTGTAATGACGATACAGTAACTTTGAGCAAAGCAAGTTCTGTCGAACACTGACATTTATTTTGAACGGAAGTTTTATCAGTAATTGTTAAATTACTCCTATCTTGTGTTGTGGGTTCACCATCAAGGGCAGCAACTGATACCGAACGCCGCCTCGATGTACTAATCATTTCCTTGAGTAAGTCTTTTGGCATATCATGATAAAGCTTTACCAAGTTATTATACTCTTCAAGATCTTCATTATGTGGGATGTTGAAAGTATCGTACAGACTCGCCTGTAACGGCACTAGCATATGTCTTTGTATTACCCGTATGAGCCACTTCCGTGTTCTCTTTTTATGATATCAGTTCCGATTTCCCACTGTTGTTAATTGTCCCTCCATCGCTAGACGTAACCATTGTCCTCAATCCCGAAAACAGCGCCGCACTCAAGCGATACGAATACAATTGTCAGTAGGGGTGAGTGATTATAATCTTTTCACAGGCACTTAATTTAAGGCCGGAGGACGCTGGTTAGTTTGGACTCTATTTGACATGTTAGCAGTAAATACTAAATAGAAATTTTTTCTCAATCTTCACTTTCTATAAAATACGTATACCTATATCAACTCCAAAATGGCTGAATAACACAAATTGTATTTGCTCCTCAGGCACTAACTATCCTTTGTTTTTTGTTTTTGTCCAATGTCTCCAGTTAAAAGCACTGTTTTATATCCAAAAATCAAATATAACATAGCCAATATATTTATACACATGTACACCAACTTTCAATATGAAGAACCACTCCAAATTCAAGAAATAAATAGTTAAAAGAAGACAAAACACAACAGTCGTTCACACTAACTTTACAAACTCAAAGCAACATCCTATTATATTATAGAATGGTCTGGAGTCGACCAAATGTTACGTAAAAATATGTCTCGGCTGAGTCATGTAATTATGTTGACTACCGATCATGATCTGGTATAGTACATCACCGTTTAAAAATTAAATAATATAGATGATGTTTTGTTAAACTGATAAAAAATACTGAAAAGTTATCCTGGCTGCATTTACATTATCATTTTTACTTAAAAATAACTTTTTTTATAGATTGGCAATGAAATTAAGATTTTTTCGTTCCCGGTAGCAAGACATGAATCTACTGCTATTTGAAAAAAGGTCCGAATTTTATAAGCCTTTTTAAATTCATGCATTGTTCAATGAGAAAATAGAAAATGATTTTTAGAGAAAAAATGTTATTTTATTGTATCAGGTAAATATTTTATAATATGTCACGATGTTATTAATATTATTTGATGTTGCATTTGGTACATTTTTAAAATGGCGCCGATTGTCGGCAACTATTCATAACAAACAGTCTATGTTGTTCAACAAGTCATGGTTTTAAAAGCATAATCTTTGTGAAACATATATCTTTTTTTCACAAGTTTAAAGATTTTTAAAGAACGTCATCTTTTAATAATTTTCATTTTTTTCTCTTGTGTTAAATTCTCGCCATTTTCTTGAATACTTACATAATTTGGGTATACTAACTATACCAAACGAGAATGGTTTAAATAGCGCGTAATCAGACCATTTTATTTGAAAGAGCCATGCATACCCTGAAACAGCAGATCTACATCTACATCTACATGTTACTCCCGAACAATCAATTCTGACTATGACTGGGAGGCGCTTGTCAGGAAAACTGTGTTAAAAGAATTAGTGCATACTAAAAGATAAAGATCACAGATAAAAAAGGTGCAGGATAAAAAGAATAGTGCAAGATTAAAAACATACTGGGGAGAGGACTAGAAGGTGACTGTCGCCAGCCTATCCTTGAATGTATCTAGGCTGGGACTGGATTTGACCTGATATGGAAGGCTATTCCAATACCTGAGCGTTCTAGGGAAGTAGGAATTTAGATGATATTGGGTACGGGACTGGGGGATCAGGAAGTTCAGATTTCTAGTTGGGGTCAGATGGTTATGGTCATCATATACACGTTTGTATTGGATTTTGTAGAACACTGCTAGAGAGGACTGGAGTCTGCGGCTTTCTAGGGAAGGCCACCCAAGTTCATTTAGCATTTGGGTTACACTACTGTCGAAATTATAATTATTACAGACATATCTGGCCGCTGCTCGTTGGACACTTTCAATCTTATAACTTATATGTTTCTGCCAGGGGTGCCATATGGTGGAACAATATTCTAGTTGTGGTCGGACATAAGTAACATAGGCTGATGTTTTGAGTTGCAATGTCTTAAATGTCTTCTTACCAGTACTACCAGCAGAACGTCTCGAGATAGCTTTTTCTGGACTTGGCGTGGTCAAATTTGTACGTACCGTATGTTCCAAAGTAAATTAGTCACGTTTCAGGCTTAAGTCCCATTTACACAGTCCCAGTTTTTCGTCCCGATCTAGACCGCCTCCGTGGTCGAGGGGTTAGAGTCGATGACTTCTAATCCAGTTACCTCTCTGGCGTGGGTTCGATCCCCGGGAGATGCTTTGGTAGTTTAGCGCGGAGGAAGGTAGTCTAGTACTGGTGTAACTCTCCAGGAACGATGGTTAGGAAACTACCCGCCTATATGACTGAAATACTGTTGAAAAAGGCGTAAAATGAAGCAAACAAACAAACAATCGTCCCGATCTGCCACGGTTTTGTGCACCGGGATCAACCGTGGTAAACCGGCGTAGAGCTGTTGCGATTCCGTGAAGTACCGGGACAAACTGAGATGAACCGGGACTAAACGGGAGATCGTCACGGTTGTATTTAAAGGTTTAATCACTAGAAAGGAAGTCCAGAACCGTGTTCTATCGGCTTGACCCATGGAATTGCCGTTGAACCACCGTATCTATACCGCATCTATCCGTGATAAACCGGGATGCGTGTTTTTCACTTGCCACATTACAAAGCCCCTTGATCACACGATGTCGCAATGGTAGAAACAAGCAGAGCTACGTTAGTGCCAAGGTACATTGCGGTAAGTGGCGGCAACGCACGGTTGGACAAGGTATTGTCCCGAATATTGTCGACAAGTCCTGATTATACAACAGTGATAGACGGTGGCATCACAACATCATGCCAATAGCAGGGAATTTAAAGAACAATCATATATACGAGTGCTATGGCCAGCTATGGCCTTCTCCTGCTCATCTGTGATACGAAGAGGGGTCGTTCTCTGATTTTTTTCTTAGGCGAGCTTTTCTTACTGTCCGACTGGTTCGACCCTTCCCTGCTATCTGGGGAAATCGTTTCCAAAGATATCTTAACCTCTGTAGCCGTCGTAGGCATAGTTTTTCCATTTTGACTTTCCTTTGGGCATCTGTGCTGATTTTTTAACAAATAACTGATGTCATCGTGGTAAAGCAGTTTTATTCTCATAAACTTGGTGGGTGCATTAAAGAGACTTAGGTGAGATGAATGATTAACCATTACCGATGAATGTCAGAAATACCTTGACAAAGTCTCACTTGTGAGAGGAGGTACTAGTTTATACAATTATATATGTATAAAATATGATAAACAAGATCAACAAGGAAAGGCGGCGTTCAATGAACGCAACCCCCACATGACCCAGCAACAAGAACCAATGGCAAGGAGCCCAGGGGGACCCCAAACAAAAACAGGACAGGGCAAAGACAGAGCACGGACAGGTTAATCATTAAATGATAATTAATTTGTAACTGATTAGGAATTCAAAGAAAATAAAAATAGGCCCACAAAGGGGAAGGGGACAGGAGACCGGGGGAGGGGGTGGGGAGTAATCAAAGAAATAAAAACTAGAGGCAATGGGGAAGATACTTACCGTAGACGAGAAAACAACAAGGGACACAAGCAAAAGTGTCACCAAAACAGTATGAAACAACATAAGACATACATCTGAGGAACACAGACCGCATTACACTTAAAAGAACTGGATACCTCAATATGTACTTAATAACATAGAAAAATACTAACCATTATTTGCTATGACATTTTGCCTATCCTTTACTTTCTTCAGGGTCATTTTAAGAATTGCCCAATTACTCCATGAACTAGATATCTGAACACCGAGTACACAAGAATTGAAAAAATGAAAACAATATTTTTTTTCTTATTTCTTTTAATTGTTATTTATTTATTTATTTGGAAATACAAAGGATGTCTTTACTTAGAATGAATGTGTAAGCTATTTGATAGAGCTTTATTATAAAATATGTTATAAAATTGGTATTGGTAGTTTTTTTATCACCATCATAAACGTCATCGTCACCATCAACTACACCACATGCATCAATACCATCTTCATCTTAATAATCATTATTTATATAGTCTAGTTTTTTAATTATTGTTGAACATTATTTTCATTATCATAATTAGCATTATATGTATAATTCAGTATAAATCATGTTTATTTAACTCGATTGTGATCAAACCTGGCAGCTTATTTTAACTATTATCGAGTCCGCTTCCTGGAATTCCTCTTGTTCAGTACTGGTACATCATACGAGGTAACATATGTTTAATGTATAAGCTGTTTTAATAGCATAATGATTACAAGTTTATTACTACTTATTTTTAAATAATTTTAATTCTTGCCAGTGTATAAATAAGGTAACTTAATCATTTGTAGTCGTAGGTCTTGACAGAAGCTTAATGTAACAACACTAAAAGCACGCCAATGCAAACACAACATGAATGCTGGATCAGTGGACTAAGTGTTGACAACAAGTTTATTTAATAGCCTTAGTGCTAACATTTATTTTCTGCATAACATGGACGTTTATTAATAAATAAATAAAATTTCTCTTCTACAAATATAGGTTGACTAACCTTACGTCCATAATTATCAACAAAAATACCAATGTATTCTTCTCACAAGATCCGGTTGTGGTTCAAATCGTTTATATACTGTGATTCTATGGTGATGGGAAGTTCATGAAATCATCCTAAGTTTGATAAGCTCAAAGAAAGAATTATAAATTGAACTTCACTGATACTTACAAGTCCAGGCAAAAAAACCAAGCTTCATATTAGTGCTCTTACACATATATTAAGCTTTGTAAGTAATAAAAGATGAGATAAAAGTATACGGATTCTAAATAAAACACTGTATTTGATGCGAAAATAATATTTATAGATCGAGTTTCTTTATTTAATTATTATGTTTCCCATATTTTTGGTTTTTGCATTCGCCGTCTGTCTGTTTGTCTGTGCGTCCGTCTGTCCGTCCGATATTCTGTCCGTCCGCATTCAGCTTGTCCGGCCTTCACAGGTCAAACTGGCGGGATTTGAACAAAACTTTAAACGAGTAATCAGTACTATCCTTAGTTGTGCACATCACCGGCATGTTCCGCTGAGCTGCACAAAATGGCTACAACAGCTAAAAATTAAAAACTCTTGTTCGGCGTTCAGGTTGGATTTCAACCAAACTATACAGCAATGATCCCTAGTTTTGCACATCACCAGCACTTTACGCTTCGCTGTTCAAAATGGCCACAAGAGCTGAAAATACAAAACTCTTGGCCGGCCTTTACAGGTCAAACTACCGGTGCATTTCAACCAAACTTTACAGGGGTAATCAGTACCATCCCTAATTGTGAAAAATACCGGCATGTCTTACTTTGCTGCACAAATTGACCGCAAGAGCTACAAATAGAAAAATATTGTCAGGCTTTAACAAATCAAACTACTAGTGGAACTTCAACCAAACTTTACAGGAGTGACAAGTACTATCTATAGTTGTGCACATCACAGCCACATTCCACTTCGCTGCACAAAATGGCCACCAGAGCTAAGAATAGGAAAATCTTGTCCGTACTTTACATGTCAAACTATAGGTGGGATTTCAACAAAACTTTATAGGAATAATTGGTACCATCCCTAGTAGCACATTACCGCCAGGTGTTGCTTCGCTGCATAAACTGGCCGCAAGACCTTAAAATAGAAAATATTGTACGGCCTTTCAACTAAACTTTACAGGAGTTGTCTCTGGTTGTGTTACCGGCATGATCCATTTGCTGCACAACATGGCCGCCAGATCTAAAAATATAAAAATCTTTTCAGGCCTTTATAGGTCAAACTTCTTTTCAGGAATGATAGGAACCATCCACAAGCGTGTGCACATCACCGGCACTTTTCGCTTCGCTGCACAAAATGGCCATAAGAGCTAAACATAGAAAGATATTGTCCAGCCTTCACAAGACAAACAACTGATGGTTTTTTTTAAACTTTACAGGAATGACCAGTACCATCCCTTACTCGTGCATATGGCCGGTACGTTCCGCTTCGTTCCACATACTTGCCACCAGAGGTAATAATAGAATAATATTGTCTGGCTTTCATAGGTTAAGCTTCTGGTGGTATATTTATTTTATTTAATATTTAAGTACACACCGTGTATGCAAACACAATTAAAAACGTGTACACATATCTTCTATAAAATACTTGTGAGAGACAAGAGAATCCTATTCACAATAAACTACTGTATTCATGGACACAGGAAGGAAACCATAGTTTAATTATACTCATTGTAATGTTATAATGTTAACTGTAATATCACACATTTCTTAAAATATGTTTATGTATCTATTTGCCCACCAGTACACAAACCTACTGTGACATACTTTTTAACTGATATATAAAAAATGTTTTATCCGTCTGATAAGGGATTAAAAATTTGATGATTAAAGCAGTAAAGTATGTCGAATTTTGCACATTACATTCAAAGTTCAGTATTTCTTAAACTTTTAGGTCCTATACCGGAAAATATTATGTTGTGATAACACTTTTGTAAACAAGAAAAATATTACATACATTCGTATGTAATATAGGTACGATTGCATACTACTTTTTGTGAAGACTTTATGTTTGCTGAATTAAAGGTGTAATGTAAAATGAACAAACATGTCATGAGATATTTTATATCTTTAAACATTTTCATGGAATGTAATTAATGTATCACCATATTAAAGTTGCATGCCTTCAGATGAGAAAAATGATTTCAAGGAAATCAAAATATGAAAAGAAAATTCACGGTCAATTGACTGCTTTGAAGCATAATCACAAAATAAAATTACGAATCCTCGGACAGTTTATCCTGCCGAAAAGATATGAAAAAATACTTGCAATTCAAAGTTTGCTGGCTACATAAAGATTATCGATTTACTCTTTGCACACTTTTTCTCTGCCGGAGTATAATAATATTGATGTGTTTTCATTGGCTTAAACCATCACGTTACCAATACACATGTAGGTGTGAACTAATTTCGTGTTCATTAAAATTATTCCGTTAATAGACATATAACAATCTTATTTACAAATGAATTGATAAAACAACAATCCCAGAAGCATTTAAGATAATAACAATCATTGGAAAAAAATAAATGCATATAAATTGTAAATTTGTGTATGACAACTCAACCCCCTAAACAAAACATAATAGACTCAACCAAAACAAGCGCCTGCTTCTTCACCTAACTATGTAGTTGCATGACCATGATTAGCAATTTAGCAAACCAAATCTAAGAGATAAACCTATTGTAAAAATAATACTATGACCACAGCAGATTTCGTACAGAAAAGCCACTCTGTTGAAATACCAATAATAAAACATCAAAAGGTTTCCTATTTTCTTTTATATTTCTCGAAAGTCTCAGTCCAAACCATATTCTATACTTCCGCTTTAGTATGTACCGAGTGACTTTTGTATAGAGTGCACTTACATCTGTGTTGAGGATCACATGGGACATATGTATAATCGAAAGTTTACGAAAACAACGTTCTATATGTTTCTTAAACAAAACAGTATAATTACCGCAGATATATAAAGAAAATGTTTTCCCCGTAAGATGTTCTCCTTTTATAAATATGCAATGCTCATTGCGACCTTTTTGTGGTCCCCATATATCGCTATATTTAGCAATATTTATAATATCATGTTTAAAACAAGGAGGGACAAGGGCACAAAATAAAGCATG
The DNA here is from genome assembly GCF_026571515.1 of Ruditapes philippinarum. Lineage (NCBI taxonomy): Eukaryota > Metazoa > Mollusca > Bivalvia > Venerida > Veneridae > Ruditapes > Ruditapes philippinarum. The sequence goes on from NW_026862512.1 coordinate 15,903, forward strand.
TGAGCCGAACATTTTTTTTAAACCTTAATGGTTTGGTGCACCATTAACCGGTTTAAACTTCCCAATAGTGCTTATGCTGCTGACCGTTTAAAGGCAGCGCCCCTATGCGTTCTTCAGAAGTCTTTGTTGTTTCTTAGTGTTCTGATGTCACTTTTGTTTGTGTCCTTTGTTGTTTTCTCGTCTACGTGAGTATCTTCAGTTTGGCCCCTAGTTTTATTTTTTTAATGCTTTGCCCCTCCCTTCCCCAAATTTCGAGTCCCATTCTTCTGTTGCCAATTTACTTTGTAGGACAATCAACCGATCAAAATTAATCACTCAATAAATCAACCAATCAAATCAATCAATTATTTGTTTTCTTTAATTTCCTTGATTGTTACTTTTATTTCTTTTTAAGTATCATTTATGTGATTATCCTTTTCGTGCTCTGTCTTGCGTCCTGTCCTATTTTGTTTGGGGTCCTTCAGGGCTCATTGCCGCTATTTTTTGTTGCTGGGTCGTTTGAAGGTTGCGTTCATTGAACTCCGCCTTCCCTTGTTGTCATATTTAAAGATCAGACAGTGTTGATTTTCTTTTAAAAAAAACCTTCAAAGACTTTATCTGAAATAATTCCTGATAACCGCCATAACAGACAAAGTTTATAACCCTACGAATAATTATATACTATAGCAAATTTGTCGTAGAATTTGCAATTTTCAAACCAACACGATCGGGGATCATCGATTCCAGTATGTTAGTGTTGAGATTTGAAAACTGCTTAAGCCTGTGCTAGGGGGGATGAGAGATGTTACATTTTTACATAATATGTCATGAACAGACCGAGCCTACAATGTCCCCATACAATATTCTTGCTTCCGAGGAAGCACTCCTTTTCATTATTTTACAATCACTATCTGAGAATGACAAAAGTATTTAACAAACATTTGCAACAGCTATTTGGTTAATAAAGTATTTATAGGTTTTTTATTCAGTGCAACGTTTGTTGTGCCGCCCTCATTCGAGCAATAACCTCTTTACAGCAAAAATATCAATTCTTCCAAAAAACACGTCAACAAAATAAAGTTTTCTCTTCCAATAGTTGTTGTTCTTAAGATATTGTACAGTATCAAAGGTCGCCATTTATCAACATTATGAATAATCGTTATAATTTCTATTTTCAGAGTCAACAAAAAGTCATCAATATGACATATGTATTCCGAGTTCTAACCTGTTTCATACTTGTGAACGTAGTTGTTATAAACGCACAAGGTAGTATTTTAGTAATATACAACAAAAGTTAATTCTTATACAAGTCTACAAAGTGACATCTTACTCCATGCTATGTATATCTACAAGTTTTGTAGAGAATCACTAGGAATCACAAAATTTCAATGTCTAAGCCTAGTGGTTCTTAAAGGCTGACAATGTATCTCAAATTCAAAATTCTCCTGCCAACTTAAATGTTTAAGTTGAATGTCTAAGTATTTTAAATAAATGTAGTCAACTCTAAAATATAACATAATTTGTTAATCTTAATTGATTATGTATGGTCTTAATATTACTGTCTTCTTACTTATTTTCATCGAGTGATATCGAAATAAATATTACATGAGTAGCGGTAGCGACGAATGAAATATGATATTTTCATACCATGAAATGACAATAAATCGTGTATTTCTAGAGAAAACATCAATTTTCTGTTTGTTATATACATTTTAGCTCACCAGAGCCGAAGGCTCAGAGTGAGCTATTAGTATCAAAGGGGT
>NW_026862513.1:0-58043 GCF_026571515.1 Ruditapes philippinarum
ACCCCTGGATGTAGTTGATGACGAAAGTGGAATTTAGGCATCTGCTATTGCTCAATAGGTAGTTATAGACAACATGTAATATACATTTTAAATGTTTCTTTTTAAAAACTATTTTGTAAAGTCAATGTTCTTTTTTGTACTACATGATAGTATATTTTCCTTAAAGAATGTTTGACTTTTAGCATTTTTTCAATACAGACAGTTGTCTAATGTGCTTTAATGTAGATCTAAATTTTTACTCTCTACAGAATCGAGTTGCATTTTTTCTGGTAAATTTATATTTCAGGCCATAGGCCAGGTTTACAGAATATTGATTCAAACTGGATTGCACAAACAGAAACATCATGTGAATCGGATGAACATATTTTTTCACATGGTCAAAAAGTATTCCTTAATTTGAAGTGTTTTAATAACGCTTGGCTATCGACTGAAGATGTGTTTGGGCCACTGGTTGTTTCACTACAGCAATCCGACACATTAAATGCAAAATTAGCGTTTATTCCACTAAGTGAGAAAGATAATAGACATTTTACTGGTCCAGTGTTAAATTTGCCGGTGCAATCAAATCACTCGTGCCTCCAGTTTAAATGGAATGGATTTACAGACCTGTCTGGTATTGTGCATTATGAATACCGAGTATACCAAGATGAACACGTTGTCCTTAAGGAATGGGAGAAAACTGTTAAAGACATGGTTAAAATAGAAAATATTGATTTGATAAATGGGGAAGTCATTGCAGAAGTCAGGGCTATTAACAAGGGGTCATATATCAGCGACTCTGTAAATGCTTCACTTTTTGTTGCCAAGTATCCTCCAAAATTATCAGGTAACTGCAATAATCTTTCAGCTTCTATTAGTTTGAAAGGCTATCATTTTGAAAATCAAATCTTTGCGAAGAAATAATTTACTTTATACTAAAAAATACGCTGATCGTTACATTTATAACATTATCATTTTATTTTAAGTGTTATTGCAATTAGAACGTTCATAAATTCTTTAGTTTATTATTTCAAACTCTAATATTTAAATGTTTATCAAATGATAAATTTAAGGGTAATATATATTGGGTATTTGTCTGTATTTTTCAGGAATTTCAGCTAAATTTTCGAGAAATGGAGCTGAGAAACTACATTTAAGTTGGGCTGACGTATTTAATATTGAACCTAGTATTCAGTTTTCATTTGGTCTTACAATAGGTACGAGAAAAGGATATACAGATGTCCTCGAAATACATTATATCAGTGATGATAACATTGATGTGCCAATACCTAGATCTACGATCATTACACCTATAGTGAAGGAAGTCTTCATATCGATCGACTGTATCTATGAGACTGGACTACGAGCTACATATGCTACTATTTACAAGCTTGCTTGACATTTAAAGGCAAATTATGCTTTAGAAACGAGTTCTTTTTCTAGTTTTGGAATAGTAACCCATTTTTTAATAATAATTTTAGAGCATCTAAGACGCTTATCACTTCAAAAGAGTAGCAGTGAATGTGAAAATATTTGCCATAAAAGTAGTGAAATGAAAACAAGATAGTATTTTGACTTCCATACAATATACTACATCTCTTTAATCAGTGTACTAATTGCCAGATAGACACATCGGACGCAAACCATGATTCAGGTCCAATAAGTAGATATAGAAAAGAATAACAGTACACAAAATTTTAAAAATGAAAATAAAAAGTAAAAAGGACATCGGCATACAGAACTGTTCATGTTATGTTTAGGATTTCCCCTTTTGTAAAATAGTTCTTGATTCGTGTTTAAAATTACTTTGATATAGGGTTAAGTATATTATATTATATCTGTTCATTTATCATATTCAAACCTGTAACAACTGACTGATTTTATACTAATGTGTTCTTATTTTATTTTAAAAGGTTTATTATCATTAGGAGATAATTCAGAATATTTTGAAATCATTTTTACTCACTGAGCCTTGAATTTTATTCTATGTTCTTAAAATGCTTTATTTAAACTGATAGTATGCTCATTTTTGTTTCACTATTAAGCTAAGATAAATGAGTTGTGTATAACAAAAGTGATTCAATATGATTGCATAACATAGTATCTATGCGTAAGAAAGCTAGAACAAGTCGATATAATATGTATGTTTAGTTTAGATATTTCTATTTTGTTACCATGTATTTAAAATTTATTAAATACTGATTACAGAGAGTTTTTAAAAAAGATTTACAAGCTTCGTACCTAATCCGTAAATTTTATTTTATGTACCTTATTATGTAAATGTATGCATTATAAATAAAATATTGTTTAAACTAACATTTATTATGATATTTTTTATTTTCTTATTTCTTTTATTATTATTACTCATTTCACATTTTATAAGTGTAATTATTTCATATTAGTAGCTAATATACAAATACGTGTTCTTACTGCACATTATGCTTTACTTTGCTATTCACAGGAAAACATTAACATAAATCTTTGACTTCTTTTCAATCCTGTATTATACCATGTTGTACATAGTTGTATATATCGGAACTGTATGAAATAAATTCTGAATAAATCTAAAGATTGGCACTCATAATTGCTATTGTACAATAAGTTGTAATTACAAATGTTTAGGATAAAAACTTCCTAAAATATAAAAAAATACTGTCCAACACTTTTTGTAAATTGAACATTATCGATAATTTCCGAAGATATTTATGAGGGTCACGGGGGTTATTGACTACCCGGGTCACGTATATTATGAAACTAAAAACAAATATGACCACATGATAAGTATATTCTATTTAATCTGAACACTCGTCCACTTTTTTATAGGCGTAATGTCACTTTATTTGATTAACATGTCACATAAAACGACTTTTTAAAATATAAATATATTTACAAATGCAGGAAACCTATCTTTAAAAGTATCATCGATATCATTACTGCATTTAAATCTATCTTTACAATTGAATAGCGTTAAGACTCTAAATTTAGACGTCATATTTCGTTAATGTTTAGCTTGTGTATACATGTATATTGCATTCATTATAACAAAATAAACATTTTTTTATAGCATTTTTTGTGTTGTTGATTTATATATGCTTCAAATAGTTTTTGCCACACCAATCTTCACAAGTATTTCGGATGCACTTGGTGTTTTTATTACAGATATTTAAACACATAAAAAGTTTCATACGAAATTCCTAAGATTGTGTTAAATCTTAGATATATATTTTGATGCATAACAAATGATAATGTAATGTTTTGACTGGCGATTTCTTACTTAATCATTGCTGTACCATTTTCAATAGAGATTTTATAAATGATGTTTTATATCTAATTATTAAAAGCAAACCAAAATTCTTAATTTCTTTGATTAATTTATTTAAGGTTTAATTAACCCTTAGAAATGAATACATTTGAATTACTTCTTAAGAAAGAAAAAACACATTTTGTTTTAAGTTGTTTAAAGTATGCTATATATGCGTATCGCTTCAGAAAAGTTGCACTTAACATGTATGTAAAATAACTTGCCACCAAAAGCAAAATTTAGGCAAAGTAGTGTTTTTGACTTAAAAGTTTCGTAAAAATACTTTAAAGTTAGTAAATATAAATGTACAAATTGAAAAAAGAAAACCCGAAAAATCGAAGCCAAAAAAATTAAATATCAGTACTATATCATTACTTGCAAAATGCACCCAATTTGATTGTTTTTTTTTTACTATTTTATTTTTTATGTTTGCTTTTTTGAACACATCCCGTCGACTCGAAGAATACGTTGTTATTCTATGAAATCTTTGGAATATCAAAAATCATGTAGTGTACTATTGTCTTTAGTACTTAATATATTTCTAAAAGACGTTTAAAGTTGTCCTGCATAGAGAGCATTTTGATGCGAGATGATGTAGTATCCTATCATTGAACGCTAGAAAGAAGACAGATTATGACTGCCCGCATAGCTCAATCGGTTAGGGCGCGATACTTGTAATCTCGAAATTGTGGGTTCGATTCCCGGGCTGGCCAACTAAATTACTGATGAGACTTTGAATTGAGGTCCCGTGTATGAGTGCTTAAACACTTGGCACTTTAAAAAACCAAAGGAAGCTTCTGGAATTGGGGCATCATCTTCCACTATCCTTCAAAATATAAAAATTCTAATAGTCTTGTGAAGGAATCGCCCACTATAAGACCACCCTGGCCGAGTATAAATAAATTCAAATACACACAGATAGCCTGTACCGTGTCAAGTCATGTACAAGTTCGGACGACCAATTTGATTATAAATTTTCCGTATCGAGAACCGCAGTTTATTTGTTTTTCCTGACTGGAGGGATACATATAGAGTATAGCATACATATACTTTAAGTGTATACGATATTATGCGTGTGCTTCAAAATGACCGTATGCTACAAAGTAATCTCTTTACACCTATGTAATAAAAAGGTAAACGAGCTTATAACATATGTTTTAATGTTGGTTAAGTTAAACAAAGATGTCGAAATCGCAGAATGTTTCTATCAATGACCTAACAGAGGATCAAATTCAAAAGGTAAGTATTTCTTTTTTAACCCGATGAGTTCAAAGGGTAAAATATTATAAAATGTAATGATTGAACTTATACATTAAAGTTCATGTTCACGCATTAGTCACAACTTTTAATGCTCCTCTCGTATTTGTTCCAGATATGATGGCAGAAATTGTTACACGATGTTACCGCATATTTTCATTAAAATTTTGCATTCATTGCAAGTATGACGGGAAAAATCAAAATCATGGAAAACTTGTGTACCATTGGAGTCGACCAATATTTAAATTAGCAGTCATTCAAACTTCACAGTCAACCCATGAATATCGACGTAACAAACGTGCAGTATTATAAAAAGTGATGTTTTTAAATCGAATTTTCATACATATCTGTTTTAATGTGTTTAACATGTGTGTTATTACATCCTATTAATTTGTATTTATTCGTTATAAGTTTTGGTATCATCTCGACGATATATCTGACGACAGAACTTATTCTGACCAAATAGGAATTTGTCGGATTTTATCTTTGATTTAATCTCTTTGTGTTTATTTAGTGCTCTATTAAATAACTTACTTATAAAACTTGTCAGTATTTAAATAGATTTTGGCTTATTTTCTTTGTTACAAATGTACCATGTATGAAAGATTCTATAAAAAATGACCGAGTACGATTTATGGAACTAACCAGTACTGGTTCTCAAAAGGAAACCTGTTTATGACTCTTTATGTAGTCTATATGACTTTATAACTTTATCCCACAATTCTACGATTCATGGGTTGATATACACACACACTCAGTACCTGTCATCACTTTACTTTTTACCCAATTTAAATGTTCTTATGATACAAATGTTTATTTACTCCCTATAACTTCTCGTAAAATAAATCTTCAACAAGTACAGCCCCGAAAGTCGAAGACACTATAAATTGGCCAATTACCGTGTCTTCGCCTTTCGTATTTTGAGGCGAAGACACGACGACAAGACAAATATACGGCGTCAATATTAAGATTTCTAGCCGCCGATACGATAATTCTGCAGAATTTAAGTCTTCGCCTATAAAAATATCGTTATTTCGTTGAAAATATATTGTGTCTTCGTATTGGCGCTCTGAAATGTTGAAGATCACGATAAGTGAGCATATTATCATGTATTTGCCTTCGACATTCGGGGGGCAAAGACACGAAGACACGAATTCGAAATGGCAGAAATCAGTCACCATACAATTTATCATGTGTGTTTTAATTGTGATACCTTTCTACTAATTTTGACGTCAGACATGACTATTTATTTAAAAAATGAAATTCGTATATTTTGTCATTTTGAACGAAGGAACTACTTAAATCAGAAATGTTTGTTGTCCAAAATGTTCAAGAATCAGTGGCGATAACGACAGAAAGGTATCTATCAAAATATTATTTTGAGTTGTTCCCCTTGTTATTTTCAGTTGCAAATATTAAACATCCGAAATAAATATCATCCTTTCACGAGACGCACGTGTTTTTATTAACCATAACACTCTTTTATATGATTTTGGAGTGCATGCGTTATTGTCAATTGTAATTTTTCACATTAATTTCTTTTAGGATAAAAAATAGATATTGTAACTTGAAACTTCATAGATTAACAGAGGGGGACATGCATCTGAAATTGTATTTTATATATTAAACAAAATGTCATTTAAAAATGATTAAGTACATAAAAATAGTAACTCTACATTTGAATATAATATTTATGTTTTGGGTACCAATACTTAGAAGCTGCAATTAAGTGGTTTGAATCATTCGCCAGGGGATATCAATTTGACAACCTTGCTTTTACAATATTTTAATAAAATTACTATATCTCCCGATGCCACATTCACTGCTCACTGGTATCAACACTTAATCCTTGAATTACAATAGACCAATAAATAATTCAGGGAAAATCATATTATGTTTCTATTTTAGAAGTTTCGTAATCCTATTATTTTGTCAGTGCAAATAATATCCTGAGAAACGTGGTGTTTAATCTCATTTTATAAATTCTTGATATTGACAATTATTCTGAAAACATTGAATTAAAGAAGAATTCTACACCAAGAAACCGTGCCCAGGGCAAAAATATCGTGTTTTGTATCATATAGATTACTGGAAGTGTCTATGTTAAGATGAGTTGATTAAGTACTATTTTAATACTGTCCATAGGAAAATCGGTTGCAGAATATGATAATAATTTCAAAATGTAAAGCATGACATGTTTGTAGGACAATGTCAAAGTTTATGCAGTATGGGAAAGTCGTAAAAAACTAAGTTGCTTTGTAATGAAAATCAGCAAGGTACAACTAAATTTTAATGATTCATTTGCAATGCATAGAAGTGTGTGTATGTTTAATTGACCAAGTTGCTTACTTACAATGCGTATTCAAGTCCATTGCTCACAATTTTAAGTTTGTAAATTAATGTCGTTAGAAACGGATTTTCTCTGGTGAAATTGCAGTGTTTACACGAATTTGAATTAGCTTTTTTTAAACAGCATACTTTAACTGTGTTCCACGCAATTTAAACATGTTTTTGCCTTTAATTTTATACAAGAGTCTCAAGGTTTAATCTCATTTTATAAATTCTTTAAATTGATACTATTGTATTAAATTTAATGTTGTAGTCATTTTAAACAAAGACACAAAGTTTTGGGTGAATATGACATCTACATGCATTTCGAAAAAATCTAACTTAACACTTGCACGCACCTTAGCAACAAAAGTGTTAATTCTTCAGCACATCCCAAATATCCTTTATCTTTGACCACATGATCTTAAGCATGTATCTAGATTTTCATGAGGTCGTCGCTTCGAATCCCGTCACCCTGTCGTCAAAGTGCTTTTCTATTCATAAATTGCGCTCGCCGCCCAGGTTTCAGGGCGTCGGCGCGGGGCATTGGGTTAAGTTTTCAACTAGCAATAACCACGCCTTGAATGAAACTCATTGGCTATGGTAACACCACTGCACAAAGCTAACATCCGTTGCTAAACGTAAATCTAAATAGTGCTTGGATATGACAATTATTCAGGTTTAAATTAGTTTTGATATTCAACCAAATTTTCAATGTTTTGAGAAATTTATATCTTAAAGTTTATTATTATGTTATGATAGAGTAAAGTGTTATTTCTCACTATTTATTGTTTGTGCACGTATGTGCTGTGACATTGAATAACTGTTGTTTTTTTTTTCTTGTAAAATAGTTCAATACTCGGGAGTACTCTTTGTCGTCCCAATTATGATTTTATTATAAAACAATACAATGTAGACGATTTGTACCAAACTTATTATATAAGCTGTTTGGAATATCCTATATAAATAAACCCTTTCAATATTTATTGAATATATAAGAGAGAAAACAGTTATAATATTACCAAATAACAATGACTGTTTTGTAAGTGGTTGACGGCGAGTTACTTAATTGACCTCATATCTGTAATTATGAGTTTTGGATATTTAATATACGTTTATGACTTTGGGTTAAATGTAATAATATAAAAATTAATAAAAACTTAAAAATAAATAATATTAAACTAAAACCAATTTCATAGTGATCTTAATATGTTGATAATTTTTATTTCCTATAAATCATAAAAGTTTTATTGTATTGATGCATACGAATAACAAAAAAGTTGGGCTCGTCCGGGAATTGAACCCGTGACCTCTCGCACCAAAAGCGAAAATCATACCCCTAGACCAACGAGCTTTATGTCTAAAACTTATTCATGACTATTCATTTTGAGAGGGTGTTTTGTAGCTCTTGTGCATCTTCATTACTGTATGCTTGCAGAAATGTTTTAATGCAACAATATTTTGAGGTACATATGCGGTAACATTTCGGCTCAAATTTCTGCAAGCATAACAGGAAAAGTACCAGAGCTGCATAAAAAACTATGTACCCTTATTATTTGTACATATCACATGGTGTGTGTTTATCATCAAATATTGAAAGATGTTGAAACATTTACAAGTACCTTTTAAGTCATGGACGCGTCCATTAGCGGTAGGTGACACAATGTTACTGAAAACAAATTTCATATGATCTCATAAATTATGAACTTGTGCGATATAAATCTATTACAATATTATAAAGAGCAACATTTGTCCACACATAAATGCTGAATTGGCCTTGATAGAAATAATGATTTTAATGTCAAAATCTCAACCAAGGGATTGTGGCTTCAAATTTGTCAGGATCATACCCAGGTTTTTTTTCCAGATTTTGAATTTAATCAAATCTTATTGTTAATTAGGCAAAAAGAGATAACTGTGGTCATATTTCAGTATATACCAATTCCTATTAAATCATGGGTTCTATGATATCATGGTATTTACATTATCTGTGAATGTGTGTGAAAGCAACAGATGTTGATGATACTTTTCTGAAAACTCTGACACTAAATCGCATAGCATCTGCCAATAAATTTAATTTTGTGAATAATGAATACATTCCTTGTAAGGAAATATTCAATTAATTCTTCATATTTTGACTACTATTTCCCTAAAACGTTTTTACACAGTCAATTGAAACACATGGATTGTTCAAATACCTTGAATTTTATAGTAAATTAGCTGTTGGAAGTTGACCACAACTTAATTTGAATATTGTGACACATATACTCGTATCCTTCCATACTTGCATTTTTTGGGATTACCGTGATTCCGTAGTATTCTTCTCTGAAATCACACAAATTGGCGGAAAATAGAAAAAGTTCAAAAGATGTCATTTAAATTGGATCTTAAGAAATAAATTTTTGATAGTTTGGAAAAGGATTACATATTAAATAGAAAAAAATCTCATTCACGTATGGTTTTTATATTTAAATATTTTCTGATAAACATTAAGTACCGTGATATCATAGAACCCCGGCTACTTTGTATAGTATATTGAATCATGTCCGATAATGTAATGCAATCAGCGATGTTTAGGTATATGTGCACTAAAATCGTAGCTGCACATACCTCATTGTACTTCGAGCCACGTCTATACATTTCAATGTGGTTACCAATTATATCCTTTTACTTACAGATTTTTTGTTTCGTCACTTTTCTTGCTTCCTTTAGTTACATTCAATCAGGGATGTTATATTTTTAATCCTTAAAGATCGTTCAGCACGACATCATTGTTGTGTTTGTGGTACTTGTAGTTTTTACATTTTGGCATTTCTCTTGTTGGGTGCTTCCAATATTCCTACTTGAATATTGTTGAATTACCCTTAGGATATGTTGTCTGCTTTTTAAATTTGTCTTTTGACGTCATATCTATGATATGCAGGCCCCATAGCCTCTGATCCTCTTTAAAAATTCCATTTGTTTAGTTCCGCCCATTGTTTTCTCGTTTAGAACACACACATTCTTTTACTTGGGGACCATACACCGCTTTTCATGGAATGGCACGGAAGTACCACATTGAAGATTTCATGATAACCACCGTATGAAGACATCTGCGAATGTTTCAAAATTCAAAATTTCACCATTCCATGACTGAATGTTGAATTCTGATTATGCCAATGCTAGGGGGTGTACGAAAATTTGCACTTTTCCATGACCGTCCATGAACAGGCTCAATCAAACCGAGCCTGCAACATTTTCAATTTTGTCTTGTTGGGCTTTCTTTAGAAATTCTTTATTTCTCTCTATATTAATTGTCAGTTAGTATCCTCTTTTCCCTTGCATCTTCTTTACGTAATTCTTTTGCTTAGAAGGAATACTTGTAAGTGACTAAATGAATGTTATTTATTTTGTTAAAATTGATAAAACGCGTAATGTAAATATATCTTTTACATTATTGTTTCTACGTAGAAGACATGTATTACCGAGTCTGTTTAAGGAAAGAGGTCATTGCATTACTAAAGCATGCACTTGCATTTTACGCATTATTAAAATAGAAACATTCGATTATATGATATGCGTAATTGTAATAAAATTACTATATCTCTCAATGCTACATTCACTGCTCACTCGTAGCAACACTTAATCCTTAAAATTACAATAGACCAATAAATAATTCAGGGAAAACCATATTATGTTTCTATTTTAGAAGTTTCGTAATCCTATTATTTTGTCAGTGCAAATAATATCCTGAGAAACGTGGTGTTTAATCTCATTTTATTAATTCTTTAGATTGACAATTATTCCGAAAACATTGAATTAAAAAAGAGTTCGACGCTTCAAAGTAGTACCGAGGGCAAAAATATCGCGTTTTGTATCAAAGACATATAGATTATCTTGAAGTTCCTGTGTTTAGATGATTTAATATAGTTCTATTTTGATACTGCCTGTCTCTTGACAAATTTTGTTGCAGAATATTACGAAAATGTTTAACTGTAATGTATGCCATGGATGTAGGACAATGTCGATGCAGCTTGGGGAAAAAGTTGTAATGAAAAAGTAAGGTAAAGCTAAATTGTAATCATTCATTTGATAAGAAACACAATGCACAAATGTGTATGTTTAAATAACCGAATTGCTAACTTATAATGCGTATTCAAGCTTATTTCTTACAATCGTGAGTTTTAAATAAATGTCATTGCAAACAGAGTTTCTCTGGTGTACGTGCCGTGTTTACACATATTCACAATTAACATTCTATATTTAGATATTTGACGTAATCATTATACATTTGTGGTAACCACTTAAAGAATCCGACGCGCTAAAAATAAGCACGTAAACAAATCAGGCGCAATTTTGCTTAATATCAGGTACGGCAGCATTAATTGCTGATTACGTGTAAGAATCGAAATAATATATCCAAATCAGTGATTTTATCGCTTGATAACATCACTGTTTGTCGTTCGGTACGCATCATTATATCACTCGGGCTACGCCCTCGTGATATAATTCGTCGCATCCGAACTCCAAATAGTGATGTTATTGAGCGATAAAATCACTGTTTGGAATATATTATTTCTTAAGTAAATGCTAGATGATTAACAATGCTGTTTAAGTCATTTTACTTATAGTCACAATTTGGGGGAATATGATATCAATAGAGACTTAACACTTGCAGGTATAAGTGACAAAGAGTTGAAGCGTAACATAATTGATCTTGCACGTTATGATTTCAGGTTCAAGTAAATATCAAAAATGTCATGACAGGTCTCCTCATTTTGTATTCAAGTGCTTTTTATACCACCCGCAAAAAAGCAATACCAAATAGATCCCTTGACCAATCATCTTTAATACTTTATTTAAAGTAGCACTTTAATACTTTATTTAAAGTAGCACGCCTCAGATTCATGTTAAATTTCATAAAAAAAGGAAATGTATTTAAAATCATAATAATATGAGATGAACAAATAAAGTAATTTCCAAATTGTAATCGGCACTTACAATCCACGAATATTACCAAAACGTGCTCAACATATGCAAAAACAGCCCCTACTGCGTTAGTAACGCAGTAGAATTATGGTGATAAAATACTGCAAAATCAGTGTTAAACCGCACATAACATGTAAAATATAACTTGGATCTTGAATGTTTTTACCTTTCTTAAAAGTTTAGTGCATTTTTCTCAATATTATTTAAAAAAAAAATATTTTGGGTCATCTGGAGTTGTGTGCGGCTTTAAGTCCTTTAAGTCCTTTTCGTTGTAGAATTCATAACATCAATACATAAAAGTTTAACATATACATTGCACATAGCCACTCTAATTTAAACAGAATTGTAAGAGGCTGCTTGGCATTATTTATGTCTTTTACACATTTGTACACAAACTTCTTAAAATAATAGTTAGATATTCCTTCTTGCTTATCCTGCAGCCACTTTATTACATTACAAGGTTAAAATGATATGAAGTGTTTAAGTGTTGCTTTCATTTGAAAAAAAAAAGTAAAAAAAAGAGAGCAAACAAATTGACAAAAGAAAACAACACAGGAGTATAGTAGTATAGTAGCAAGCAGATTTGCAAGCAATTTCTATCACAAAGTAAACCCTTGGCAATAAGAAGTTAGCATAATTATATACAAAATTAAAATTAACGCATTAGGTAAAATTCAATAAAGAAGTATCAATGATAAAATTCAGTATACAATTTTATTATACATGTATTTATAATTTAAAACATTACGTAATAGCTAAATACTTACTGTAATTTGGACATACATATCCCGCCTCTCTCCTTGTATTTTCATTAACTGGTTTTTTTGGCGTTAATTCCCGTAGGAAAGTTCCTAAATTGCGCTCGTCGCCAATGTTTCAGGGCGTCGGCGCGGGGTATTGGGTTTAGTTTTCAACTAGCAATAACAATAACTCGGATAAACCTTTTTGGCTATATAACGCCACTGCGCAAAGTTAGCATACGTTGCTAAACGTAAATTTAAATAGTGCTTAAATATGACATTTATCCGGTATAAGTTAGTTTTATAGAACAAGAACATCTCTTAGAATTAATTAAAATGAGATTATATACATCGACAAATGCACTTCCCACCTTCATGTTGGGACAAGTCCTGAGCATGTTTTAATCAAACTATATTACGTCCCTCTGTTTCAGTCGTTTATGCATTGACGGTTAAATGAAATGCAACAAAATCAAGTTTATAATTGCTAACACAAAACTATTAAACAGTCAGTTCCAGGGACTTGGTTTGGGATTTGGTTCTCAACACTTCTGAGCATTAAGATTATCCTGTTTTTATTGAAACAATTCAATTATTGGAATTTTCAGCGAAAATACGAGTATGTGAAACATATATGGCTCATAACTTTAGCTTAACTTTGAGTGCGAGATGTTCCGCTTTAAAATTCCTTTTTGTGGGAAAGACACATTTGATTTTAACAGTTATTTTGTCTGTGAACGCTCCTCTGACATTTATTAATGGATATTCAACCAAATTTTCACTGATTTCAGAAATATTTTGAGACTTAAAATATGATAAAGGAAAGTGTGATTTCCATCTATTTATTGTTTGTACATGTATGCGCTGTTATTGAATAACTGTTTATTTCTTCTAAAGAAAGCTCATTACTCGAGTGTACTCTGTCTTGCTAATTTTTATGATATCTTAAACCAATACAATGCAGACAATGTGTATCAAGCATATTATACGAGCTGTTTGGGAATATCCTATATGGATAAAACTGTGCAATTTTTATTTAATATTTAAGAGGGAAAAAAGCTATATTATTTACCAAATAATTGTGTGTCTGTAAGAAGTTGTAGCCGAGTTATTTAGTTGACTTAACAGCCCGTAATTCTGAGTTTTGGATATCTGATAAATGTTTATGACTTTGAATTAAATGTAATGAAAAAAAATGATAATAAATTAAATAAAGATAATATAAAACTAAAAGTAAATTGAAACATTTTTCTTATAATGAGACAAACGCAGGTGTAGACGGTGTAGACGCCAATTTAACCCCTATTAATTAAAATGTGTTATTTATAAGACATCTCTCTGCTGATACAATATTACAATTATACATATACAAATACATCGTTGTGTATAATATTTTTCCTTCTTACAGATAAATATCAATCAATCTTTATATAAGGTTTTCTCTTATCAATTTTTGTTTAATTGTTCTCGTAGGAGCTTCCTTTTTTCTCAGAATGTTTAAACTACTTAGTTACTCTAAAATTAATAGTCTGCCATACGAAAAGACAAAATACTACTAGGCTTTCGTCTGAATTTGTATTAACATTTATTTATATGAAGACGAACATTTTGTTCTAGAAACTTGATCATCTGCTAATATCGGATCTTGTATCTCGCACTTATAAATAACAAGTATGATACTTACCTATCAACATCAAGATAATTCTCATAATATTGACTATCTTACATTCAGGACCAATCACTTTAATAGAATGTCTTTGTAAATACTAGTTGATTGAATATTATCTATCAAAGATATCACGAACAAATTAAAAATTAAAACGTGTTGCAATTTAGCGGCGTGGTTGTGTCCGTCTGCGCACACGTGGGGGAGATCGTCAACCACTCGTTTATTTCTAAGGTGTGTCATCTGGCTGGATGTTCCCAACATGTAATTTGGGGTAATAGGGTTGCTTGGGCCAAAACGACTCATTGTTGTAGATATACTGAAATATAAATTGTAGTTTTTGTTGTTGTTTTATCATATTTACAAAAAAAAAAAAAAAAAAAAAAAAAAAAAAAACAGATATAACATTGCTGCAAAGAAAGTTAAATACAGGATACAGGATTTTAAAAACATGACTAAGAATTATCATTGTCGCACTTTTAACCACTTTATTAAATTAAAAGGCGCAAACTCGTGCCTGATATGCCGATAAAATAGATAAATACAGAATCCCTAAATAAAGTCACCAGATCAACGAATCAACGGGTCCATGCTTTCTATAGAAATACACGAGTGTCTTGGACATACATCGTATTTGTTTGCCTCAGAAATGTTTTTACTTCTTCCAGAGAAGTTTAATGATTTTAAAAATGGATTAATAATATTACATTTTATAACCATAAGCTAATAGCGCTGCATGCGAAATTATCATAAAGTTATAAAAATGTAAAAAGTGGTATTTTCACTGTCAAACAAAATGCTAAATTACTATGTAACTCTAATTGCAGAATAGCAAAAGAAGAATAAATAGTAATAAGTTAAGCTATACGGTTTTCGAGAATTTTTTCGGAAATTGTACACGTAACACGGCAAAGTTAAAAGTTCTTTTTTGAGAAATGAAATAATAGCAATAATCCAGGACATCATTTATAACTATCTTAAGTCTTAAGTATATGTTCATGTATATTTATGGTAATAAATAAAACTGATACTTTCGCAACGAAATCAAAGAAAAAATTATAATAGCATTTCCAAATAATTGTGTTTTTATCTATAAAGAGAAATAGTAAAAAGAAATCAACGGTAATTTATTTAATGAATACAAGTGTCAACTTAAGATGATAATACAAATGTTAATTGCCAAAAATGTACTTAATAAAACTGGATATTAAAGGGACCCTACTAACGTTTTTTTTTTTTGACATGACTAAACTTATTTTTGTGAAAATTTTCAGATAATTCGCTCACTCCGTTTTATTTTCCAAAATAATTATTTTAACTGTGAAAAATGATCCAAAATTGAAAAGCGTTGCAACTCTTTTCCACTCAAATCAGGCTAAGACTAACACAAAGTAAGATTTTCTGCGTACATTTCTTATCTATTTCTATTCATCATTCCATTTTAAGTGCCCAGTTGATCTATGTAAGAAATCAAATAACATGTGTATATGTTTTAGGCTTTTGGACCGTAGTGAAGTTCCTTTAATATTGAAAAAATGTATTTGACAACCACATGTATGTACAATTCCCATTCTAAAAAGAAAATGATTAACTGCCACTATTTTAAATTTGTAACATTTATTTAAACTACCAGTATAGTTGTATTTCATTAGCTAACTGCATTTTAGTACCGAATCATGTCTGCCAAATAAGAAATGGATGATTTCAGTTAACACGTGCTACTGTCAAAATAAGGTCGAATATTTTAATTTTTGATAAAAATGTGTTTAACATGATTTCAAAACTTTGGATATTTATTACCCAATACCAATATACATGTATCTTAAAGTGCATAAAGCTATATATTTGCTGCACAAAGATTTAAAATCATTGTTAATTTTTTGTAAACTTTCAAAATAATTGTTTGAAAGAAATATGTTTTAAAATTTCCTTAGCATTGACTGACAAAATGCACGGAATCATTGCTAAATGGTGAAAACATACTTAAAACTGCATGCCTCCAGATGAGTCAAAATATGAAGATAAAATAAAACTTGAGAAAAAAGTACTAATATTTTTGAAAAAGTAAAAAGATTCACGATTCAAGTAATAATTTACATGTTTTGTGCGATTAATGACTAATTTTTCAGTTTTTATACCACAGATCTACTGCGTTACTAACACAGTAATGATTATTTTGCATATTGTGACCTCCTTTGGTAGTTTACGTCGGCTGCACTTATAATTGCTTCCTTTTGGTTACTTCACAATATTATGCTTTTAAATACGTTTTCAAAAATTTCAAGAAAATTTCATGAATCTGGAAGGCATGCTGCTTTAAATTGGCAGCAAAATATTTAATTTAATCAGTAATATTTTATTCTAAATAACAGAGATATTCTATTATAAACATTCTTCGAGAATCGTCCATGAAATCGTCGAAATAATGATAATCTTATTATTACTACATTTTATAAAAAAAAATGTTTCATTATGATTATATTATAAAGCTTTATATCATCATGCCATGACTTTGTATAATACTATCTTTTTATAATATGCTATAAACATTAAATTGAAGATCATAAACAAAGCAAAAGATATAAACAAAAAACATGTCGCGGCTTGATCCGTCTGTTATTAATCAATCGTTTTCGCAACCTTAAAACATTTAAATCATTAATAATCATTAACAATATTTCAAATACAGAATGATATTAATGTAAAAAGACATTATAATGATGAAAATACATTAACATACCTGTTTATTAAGTCAGGGTGATCACAATATGTACAAACAAAAATTACAAACGAATGAGAAATTTACCAATATGCACACATACACACACCTTCGCTATTGATTTTTATATACCCCTCCAGTACGAGCGTTGTCATAATAAATGAATGCCGGTTAGAAAGGGAGATAATCCAATCTTCAAACAAAATGTCGTTTGAATAGGATTAATTTTCTTTAAAGATTTAATTGCATGAATGGTTGAATAATTAACAGCTAAAATATAAAATTATGAAGTATGTGGACGTGTATAAGTATATTGTAATGAAAAATAAAAGTGTATAAAGCTACATATATCTGATGCAAAAAATTATTGTTTGAATTTTTAGAAAGTAGACAAGAAATATGAAGTATAAGGGGTGAGACAAGAAATATCAAGTATAAGGGTGAGACAAGAAATATGAAGTATAAGGGGTGAGACAAGAAATATGAAGTATAAGGGGTGAGACAAGAAAATTTAAAAGATAAACAACTAAAATGAGAGGTGAGAAAAAAATAGGAGGGGTGAGACAAAAAATATGAGGGGTGAGACAAGAAATTTGACGGATGAGACAAGAAATATGAGAAGTGACACAGTAATATGAGAAGTGAGACAAAATGTATGTGGGGTGAGACAAGATAATATGAAAGATGAGACAAGAAATATGAGGAGCGACACTAGAAATTTGAGGGGAAAGACAAGAATATGAGAGGTGAGAAAGAAATATGAGAGTTGAGACATTAAATATAAGGGATGAGACAAGTAAAATGAGGGGTGAGAAAGAAATATGACGGATGAGACAAGAAATATGAGAGGTAATACAAGTAATTTGAGAGGTGAGACAAGAAATATGAGACGTGAGGGAAGGAATATGAGGGGTGAGACAAGTAATAAGAGGGGTGAGACAAGAAACATGAGAGGAAAGAGAAGAAGTATGAGAGTTGAGACAAGAAATATGAGGGGTGAGACAAGTAATATGAGGGCGAGAAAAGAAAAATGAGAGGTGAGACAAGAAATATGACGGATGAGACAAGAAATCTTACTAGTGAGACAAGAAATATGAGGGGTGAGACAAGAAATATGAGGGGTAAGACAAAAAAAGGGGTGAGACAAGTAATATGAGAGTTGAGAAATAAATATAAGGGGTGAAACAAGAGATATGAGAGGTGAGACAAGAAATATGAGAGGTGAAACAAGTAATATGAGGGGTGAGACAAGTAATATGAGGGTGAGAAAAGAAATATTACGGTGACACAAGAAATATGAGAGGTGAGACAAGTAATATGAGGGGTGATACAAGAAATATGAGAAGTGAGACTAGAAATATGAGAGGTGAGGCAAGTAATATGAGGGGTTAGACAAGTAATATGAGGGGTGAGACAAGAAATATGAGGGGTGTAACAAGAAATATGAGAGGTGAGACAAGAAGTATGAGAGGTGAGACAAGTCATATGAGTGGTGATACAAGTAATATGAGAGGTGAGAAAGACAAATGAGAGGTGAGACAAAAAATATGAGAGGTGAGACAAAAAATATGAGAGGTGAGACAAGTAATATGAGGGGTGAGACCAGTAATATGTGGGTTGAGACAAGAAATATGAGGGTGATACAAGAAATATGAGCTTCGAGATAAGAAATATTACGGAAATGACCAGATATATGAGTGGCGAAGTACAATATACGAGAGTTAAGGTCATAAATATGAACGGAAAGAGAAATTATGAGGGATTAGACATGAAGTATTTCAGGAAATGATACAAAAAAGAGATGTGGGGCAAAAATACATGTTGTGAAACATAACTGGTAAAATGTAAAAATGACAGTTCATTAAAACTTTTGTTTAGTCGAGCTATGAAAACTATCCTAGGATAACCTCGTTTGTTCAGGTTACTACGTAGTTTTGTAAGGACATCGACCATATCACCAGGTGTTACAGATATGTATGTTTTCACATGATGTATGTTAACAATAATAAGTTTCTTCTTCTATCGTATGATATAAAACTTTTTAACAAATTTAGGAAAAGCACCCTACCGCTCACTACGGGTCGGTATGGTAATAGACGGAACATACGCTTGATACTTTCCGCCTTACTTTTTTTCACGGTCCTGACGAATCTCACGCAACACCGGCACTGCCGGGTTTTGGCGCCAAAACAATGGGGGTAAGTGTAACTAACGGGGGTTTGAAAGTAAATTTTTGAGTAGTGATGCACATTTAACGAAGGGAAGAAAGTTATGTGACTAAAAGATTTGTGGGGGGACAAGATGGAAATATCACTGTACGTGGCAGGGCAGTATAAGATGGAAGTAGATCTAATGTGGCAGAAAGGTATGAGAGGTTTAAGCAGTGTGACATAAAGTAATATGGGTTTAAAAAAAATAAGATGGGAGTAATTTGGCAGAAAGGTGTGGGGTATGAAAAAAATATATGTGTGATGAGAAAGGATTTATAAAGAATTAATGCATACAATAATAAATGCATTACTGAACAATTTAATGGCGATTCACAGCTTCCAATCAAATAATTGTAATGTGTTTATAAAATTATTGTCTGAATATATCCACTTAACTTATCGATAATAAGCGAACTTACATCCCAGTGTCTCGTATCTGTCCTAGTGGGACACGTTCAGCGTGACATTATGAAAACATTGATCTTATTAAAGTTATTATTGTTTTCGTTATAGGAAAAGTTTATAAAGTTTATATCCTTTTGACATATTTTAACATTTGTTTTATAACACACTGCGATCACGCGAAGACCTCGTGCTAGCAACATCTAATCTAAGCCAGAATGTACTTTATTATATGAAAATGAGTGCGTGTGGTAAAATAACATAAAATAATCGGAAAATATAGCCTAAATCACACATAAAAGGTACATTATGTATATAGTCTATGCTTAATAAGGGTTCATTCGCCCGTTAAGGCACAAAGGCGAGCTGTTAATTCGCTAATATTATGATACCCGCCAATCGCATCTTCTCGGCATTTTCCGTCAAACGTCGCGTGATATAACAGTAAACTCCGCTTATAACGATTTTTTATCGCTTTATGCGGATATCGTTTTATCCGAGAGTCAATCATTGTGACGGACCGCTGTTACAGCATTATTCTAAGCGGTAAATTGTTATAATTATGGAGTTTATTCTATTATGAATAATGGCCGAGGTGTTCCTATACCCACTCAAGCTTCTTTTTGTAGTTGTTGTTGTTTGTTATATATTATGATTTGAACACACGTGAAAAGCTTGTCAAACATATTGTAATGTGAAAATTTTGTGTTGCCACAGGTCTGCAAACCACAATACTCTGCAAATTATTTTATTAGCTTTACAACTCAGGCGAGCGTCATAGAACAAAACGGTTCTCTTATCTGACATTTGAATTATGTCAGGTAACATGTGTAAGGGCCGGGCAACAGGTGTAAGGGTCAGGCGTATAATTTCCATTTTTTCATAAAAAAACATAATAGATCAATGAATACTCATTAAAATCATCTGATAAATAGCGACTGACACGCAGCTTTTTCATCATTGCTGAATACTTGTTACAACTATCACTTGTGTCAGTATTTCATTTCTGGACATGGCAGGAAAATTATTGCTCAGGACAGCGGTGAGTCTTTATTGTTTGTTTTGTTTTATATTTTTTACAGTTCTTTTGAAAGTTTGTTATTTAATGATTAGATTTCTGATGACAATTTGATAAGATTACTTCTTATTATATACGTGGTACTTCAGACATTTTGACGGGGAAGGAACTGTAACATACGAGATGAAATATTGTCTGATACCATGTCATGCTTTCTACTGATTGTTGTTAAGGATAAATATCTTCAGATAAAACGGGGAAGTCAAAGCGGGCCTGGGTTTTAGCTTGCCCGGCTATAGACTACAGGTGTATACTTAAAAGAAAATTAAATAAAAAAAATCAATTAAAAAATGTATAGAATTATATACCTTTCAATGAAATTTTCAGTCAATTTCATAGAATTCTATATATTATACTTTAATTGTTTTTTTTTATTTGATTGCCTTTTGAATATACACGTGAAGTCTATAGCCGGTCAAGCGCGAATTGACTTCCCCGTATTTTGATAATTAATGAGCCGCGTCACGACAAAACCAACATAGTGGGTTTGCGACCAGCATGGATCAAGACCAGCCTGCGCATCCGCGGATGCGCAGTCTGATCTGGATCCTTGCTGGTCGCAAACCCACTATGTTGGTTTTGTCGTGACGCGGCTCATTTGTTGTGTATAACTAGTATAACAAAAGCTGTAGGGAAGTCAGCGTGCACCGCTATTCGCAGAATTTTCTAAGTTTAAAAAAGAGACCAAGAGTACAAAATATATTTCATAGTCACCTTTATCTCATAGACACGATTACTGAACTCCAGAAAACTTACGTATTGCCGGCTCGCCACGGCGAGCCAGTATTATGTTAGGATTTTACTGAGGATGCAATAGAAAACATCCTTAAAACTCCATATTTATCCGAATTTTAACCGCGGCTTGGCTTCCATCTTTTCATATGATTCACCTGTCTGAGCTGGACTCGAAAATTTATTTGGCCAATCAAATTTAATTTTCATAGCTGCTTAACTTTTTAAAAAAAGATGTTAGTTCTCATGCTTTCTATTTTACCTCTCTTCTCTAAAGTGATTTTTCGTTTGGTTAATTTATACTTAATAATATGTTTTCATCTGATTAACGCATTTTTTTCGGCCGAATGCCATCTGAATTCACCTTGACTTCCGGTAAAATAAGCAGAAAAGAAATGAATATAGGCAGAATTTTCATTGGTTATTTTAACACTAATAGCCTGTTCGATAGCTTCCGTTAGAGGTAGAGGTCTGTTCGATTGCGAGATGGCAAGAAAAGTCGGAAAAAGATATGGAGGATAAATATAACAATCCAATAATGATATTTTATAGATGTTTCTAACAGCTTTTTAATAAATATATTAAATTGAATATGATAGATAGCCATTTTAATACTTTTGCGTTCGATTGAGTTTTCTTCTAAGCTGTTCTAGTCATTACATTCTCTTCTGGAACCGAGTATAAGACGATTGAAACGAACTTTCGACTATTTTACAGTTGCATTTAGTGGAATTTGTGTACAGTGTCTACTCAATCTTTATTTTATTATACATTCCTATTCAAATCAAATTCCATTTTGATTAAATCAAATTATGTAAGTAATATTGTTTAAATCTAAGATGACAACTAATTGGGAAAACATTGCGGGAAAATAAACTGAAATAAACCGAATAAAATGTTCTGTTTGTGGAAGTAGCTTATCCTATGCAAGTTAACGGCCGGGTATCTTTTTAAAGATAATTCCTGTTTAATTTTGGGTCATTTTATCCTTTCCGGTAATGGTAGGATTCACTCTCCGACGTGGAGCTTCCGGCGGTTTTATTTCGCGAAGGTTAGACTCACGTATTGATTTACCCATAGACTGATATCATAAATTCTACCTGAAAATTCAGTTATCATGCTTAAGAGGTGTTTTTCTCCTATGAATGAAATGTGTGACACATAAACATGATTTTGTTGTATCGGGGTAGCCAACCATGCAACATGGCTTCAAAGAGGATCTCTCCTGAAATAGTCTATGTACAGCGCTTCCATGCAAAATTGTTTAGTGTAGATAGTACTAATAATTCTATTTTGGAGGATAATGCCGCTTCAAATATGCATACTATACAAACAAACCATGCATATAGAAGTTTACATGGTGTACTTTATAGGGAACCAAATACTTTCGCCCTACCTAATTGTAACATTTTCTGTTATAGGCGTTGTTGCTTGTGTGTATTGCTTCGGCAAATGCGGCGGTTACAAATTGCAAAAAGAATTTTCCTAATGTATGAATTTTTATGTACTTTGTCATTTTTAAATTTTTAATATAAAGTTTTCATATTTTATCGTAAAACTTCTAGTATTAATTTTGTATTGTATATTAAATTTCCACTTATTTAAGATTCATGTAACATTAATGTTATATATTAATTTTGTATAATTAAATTTGTTCCTTGTGATATTACGGCCATATATAGAATGGTACGGCTATAAATAGCACATGACGTTTATAATCGATATATAGAGTATTATTGTTTATTTCATATACAGTCTTGTCCATCAGGCCAATTTTGTGGACCTCCAGGCAATTCAAATAATCCAAGTCAATTTAAATGCTACGACTGTAAGACTTTTATATATTATAATTTATTCTACTAAAATATAAATACTTCGACAAAGATCGTTAGTAGTTATTTTGTTGCCAACCGATATCTTAAACAAAGAAGATAACATTCTTCAGTTTATTGTAATTAACAAGTTATCAAGTAATTTGCCTTAGTATTTCCTTATTATTATTCTTTTTTGCGCAAAGAAGGTGCAAGCAGATGACTACATGTTAGTTATTTCAAACTGTACAAAAGATTTATAGAGTGAGCATATAGAAACACACTGAAATAGTTCGAGGATTGGAAAACAAGTCCAGTGTGACTTATGTAAATTGTTGTTATTATTTGTTATGATTTAAGCATAATTTCAAGCACTACATGTTGACAAAGTTTGATATTTTAAATGACAGATCTTCATATTTCTAGGTCCATGCAACATTGTGCCACAACAATGTTTTATAAATGGAGATGGCAATGTAGCGTGTGATTGTACTGGTTCAGGATTCACAGGGCCAACGTGTTCAACGGGTAATATTCTGTCTATTTGTATGACTGACTTGTTTGTATGACCGACTTGTTTGTGTGACCGGCTTGTTTGTATGACCGACTTGTCTTTCTATATGCAGTTAGTCTGTCCACTTTTTTTCCAGATGTTCTTTTGACTTTTTTTTTCATTTTACAAAGATCTTATATAAAATTTGCATTATGCAGTATATTTAAGCAAATACTATGTGAGATTTTAAGTACACATTTCGGCCATTAAGTGAACACAGTTTGAACATAACAGTCCATAATTAAATTACTTGCATATTTTTTAATAGATTTACCTCTTTATATTGTATCTTTTGTAAATTTCAAAAATTATAACTATACAAGCGGTGTCAGCAATGTATGTAATATCGCCTGTCCAAGTTTTATTTAAGTTTTCACAACGATGGGGGGCAGTGACCTCCCAGTCAGCCTGAAACAGTGAATTGTTTGCGGACTTACTGATCGGTCATTTTAATACTATATGTTATTCATTATTTTATACTTCACTTTACTGTAACAAAGTGTTAGAGGTACAAGTAAAGAATTCTTACTACAACAACATGTTTCTTAATAAATTGCTCTGAAAACTTTGGGAATCAGCTTATGTAATGCGCATTCTGAAAGATTATATACGACTAAATTTTAGAGGTCTGATAAAAACTTAGTTTCCTCTGACGTCATCGTGGATATTATTCTATCTAAAGGCCCACTGACTCTTTTATAAATAAAGAAGCGGTATATAATATTGTATTTTAGTGTTTAATGGCCCATCATGAAATGCTTTAATTTCCATTTCTATAGCTTTTTATTTTTGGTGACTATTTATGATTCCCCTGATTCCCCAAAAGCTACATATTGGTATATTACCTGACCAATCTCGACCTTCTGTTGCTTTTTGACTATATATTAAGTATTTTGTATGGAAGGAAAACACAGCTTTGTTTACATTTTGTAACTTTTATCCCAAATACGTGTAGTTCGTTTTTTTTGGCATATCGTGCCTTAAATCAATTGTATACTTTGTCTTGTTGCCTGCGCCTTGAATTTATAGTCCGTTCTGCAACTTGACTGTTTTAAATGAGATTTTAATGATATTTTATCGTCCATCTTTTTACCTACATTAGATATTGACGAATGCACCGCTGGAACAGACAACTGTAATGCAAACGCACAATGTACGAATGCCCCAGGAGGCTTCACCTGCGCGTGTAACAGCGGATTCAGCGGCGACGGAGTAACATGCGTCGGTAAGATGATTACCAATCATATAAACTCACATAATGTTTGGTTCATGGGTGTATAAAACGTATTTGAACCCAATTTATTCATATTTTCAGCACAAAAGAGGTTATATAGCCGCTGCATTTCCAGTGTAAGGCCAAAAAGGTCAGGCACGTGATCCAGAAAGGAACAACACGCATTTGGGGAATAAAAGTACAAAATGTAAACAAAAGAAGCGTTTTGACTTCAGTACAAAAAATACTTATTATTTTGTATTTAGGTCAAAACGCTTCATTGTTTTAATTTTGTTTATTTTTAATTCCAAATACATGTAGTTGTTTTGGGGCCGCATAACGTGCCTTTAATCAATTGTATAGTTTGTCTCGTTGTCTGCGCCTTTGTAGTCCGTTCTGCAGTATGACTGTTTAAAATGATATTTTGATAATATTTTATCGTCCGTCTTTTTACCTACATTAGATATTGACGAATGCACCGCTGGAACCGACAACTGTAATGCGAACGCACAATGTACGAATACCCCAGGCGGATTCACCTGCGCATGTAACAGCGGATTCAGCGGCGACGGAGTAACATGCGTCGGTAGGTGATTACCAATCATATAAACTCACAAAATGTTTGGTTCATATGTGTATAAAACATATTTGAACCCAATTTATCACATTTTCAGCACAAAAGAGGTTATATAGCTGTTACATGTCCAGTGTAATTCCAAAAAGGTCAGGCACGTTATGCCCAAGAAAGGAACTACACGTATTTGGAATAAAAGTAACAAAATGTCAACAAAGTAGCCTTTGGACTTCCATACAAAATACTTAATCTTTTGTATGGAAGTCAAAACGCTTCTTTGTTTACATTTTGTTACTTTAATTCCAAATGCATGTAGTTCGTTTTTGGAGCATAACGTGCCTTTAATCAATTGTATATTTTGTCTTGTTGTCTGCGCCTTTGTAGTCCGTTTTGCAACTTGACTGTTTTAAATGAGATTTTAATAATATTTTATCGACTGTCTTTTTATCTACATTAGATATTGACGAATGCACCGATGGAACCGACAACTGTAATGCGAACGCACAATGTACGAATACTCCAGGAGGATTCACCTGCGCGTGTAACAGCGGATTCAGCGGCGACGGAGTAACATGCGTCGGTAGATGATTACCAATCATATAAACTCACATAATGTTTGGTTCATGGGTGTATAAAACGTATTTGAACCCAATTTATCATATTTTCAGCACAAAAGAGGTTATATAGCCGCTGCATTTCCAGTGTAAGGCCAAAAAGGTCAGGCACGTGATGCCCCAGAAAGGAACAACACGCATTTGGAATAAAAGTAACAAAATGTAAACAAAGAAGCGTTTTGACTTCAGTACAAAAAATACTTATTATTTTGTATTTAGGTCAAAACGCTTCATTGTTTACATTTTGTTACTTTTATTCCAAATACATGTAGTTGTTTTTGGGGCATAACGTGCCTTTAATCAATTGTATAGTTTGTCTCGTTGTCTGCGCCTTTGTAGTCCGTTCTGCAGTATGACTGTTTAAAATGATATTTTGATAATATTTTATCGTCCGTCTTTTTACCTACATTAGATATTGACGAATGCACCGCTGGAACCGACAACTGTAAATGCGAACGCACAATGTACGAAAACCCAGGCGGATTCACCCTGCGCGTGTAAAGCGGATTCCAGCGGCGAAAGGAAGTAACATGCGTCGGTAGGTGATTATCCAATCATATAAACTCACATAATGTTTGGTTCATGGGGTGTAATAAAAATATTTGAACCCTATTTTATCAAAAGAAGGTTATATAGCCGCTGCATGTCCAGTGTAAGGCCCCGAAGAGGTCCAGGCACTTGATGCCCAGAAAGGAAAAAGTATTGGAATAAAAATAACAAAAAAGTAAAAAAAGGTTTTACTTCAGTACAAAACACGTATTTTTTTGTATGGAAACATAAACAGCTTTTTTAATTTTGTTTCTTTTTTCCAAAAATGTAGTTCCCCTTTTTGGGGCATAACGTGCCCTTTTAAACATTGTGTTTGCTTGTTTTCGGCCTTTTTGTCCTTCTGCGTTGATTTAAAAATACTTATTATTTTTGTATGGAAGTCAAAACACAGCTTTGTTTACATTTTGTTACTTTTATTCCAATACATGTAGTTCGTTTTTTGGGGCATAACGTGCCTTTAATCAATTGTATAGTTTGTCTTGTTGTCTGCGCCTTTGTAGTCCGTTCTGCAGTATGACTGTTTTAAATGATATTTTGATAATATTTTATCGTCCGTCTTTTTACCTACATTAGATATTGACGAATGCACCGCTGGAACCGACAACTGTAATGCGAACGCACAATGTACGAATACCCCAGGAGGATTCACCTGCGCGTGTAACAGCGGATTCAGCGGCGACGGAGTAACATGCGTCGGTAGGTGATTACCAATCATATAAACTCACAAAATGTTTGGTTCATATGTGTATAAAACATATTTGAACCCAATTTATCACATTTTCAGCACAAAAGAGGTTATATAACCGTTGCATGTCCAGTGTAATTCCAAAAAGGTCAAGCACGTAATGCCCCAGAAAGGAACTACACGTATTTGGAATAAAAGTAACAAAATGTCAACAAAGTAGCGTTTTGACTTCCATACAAAATACTTATTATTTTGTATGGAAGTCAAAACGTTTCTTTGTTTACATTTTGTTACTTTAATTCCAAATGCATGTAGCTCGTTTTTGGAGCATAACGTGCCTTTAATTAATTGTATATTTTGTCTTTTTGTCTGCGCCTTTGTAGTTCGTTCTGCAACTTGACTGTTTTAAATGAGATTTTAATAATATTTTATCCTCTGTCTTTTTACCTACATTAGATATTGACGAATGCACCACTGGAACCGACAACTGTAATGCGAACGCACAATGTACGAATACCCCAGGAGGCTTCACCTGCGCGTGTAACAGCGGATTCAGCGGTGACGGAGTAACATGCGTCGGTAGGTGATTACCAATCATATTAACTCAAATAATGTTTGGTTCATGGGTGTATAAAACATATTTGAACCCTATTTATCCTATTTTAAGCACAAAAGAGGTTATATAGCCGCTGCATGTCCAGTGTAAGGCCAAGAAGGTCAGGCACGTGATGTCCCAGAAAGGAACAACACGTATTTGGAATAAAAGTAACGAAATGTAAACAAAGTAGCGTTTTGACTTCAGTACAAAAATACTTATTATTTTGTATGGAAGTCAAAAACGCTACTTTGTTTACATGTCGTTACTTTTATTCCAAATACATGCAGTTCGTTTTTGGGGCATAACGTGCCTTTAATCAATTGTATAGTTTGTCTTGTTGTCTGCGCCTTTGTAGTCCGTTCTGCAGCATGACTGTTTAAAATGAGATTTTAATGATATTTTATCCTCTGTCTTTTTACCTACATTAGATATTGACGAATGCACCGCTGGAACCGACAACTGTAATGCGAACGCACAATGTACGAATACCCCAGGCGGATTCACCTGCGCGTGTAACAGCGGATTCAGCGGCGACGGAGTAACATGCGTCGGTAGGTGATTACCAATCATATAAACTCACATAATGTTTGGTTCATGGGTGTATAAAACATATTTGAACCCTATTTATCAAAGAGGTTATATAGCCGCTGCATGTCCAGTGTAAGGCCAAGAAGGTCAGGCACTTGATGCCCCAGAAAGGAACAACACGTATTTGGAATAAAAGTAACAAAATGTAAACAAAGTAGCGTTTTGACTTCAGTACAAAAATACTTATTATTTTGTATGGAAGTCAAAACACAGCTTTGTTTACATTTTGTTACTTTTATTCCAATACATGTAGTTCGTTTTTGGGGCATAACGTGCCTTTAATCAATTGTATAGTTTGTCTTGTTGTCTGCGCCTTTGTAGTCCGTTCTGCAGTATGACTGTTTAAAATGATATTTTAATAATATTTTATCGTCCGTCTTTTTACCTACATTAGATATAGACGAATGCACCGCTGGAACCGACAACTGTAATGCAAACGCACAATGTACGAATACCCCAGGAGGATTCACCTGCGCGTGTAACAGCGGATTCAGCGGTGACGGAGTAACATGCGTCGGTACGTGATTACCGATCATATAATCTCACATAATGTTTGGTTCATGGGTGAATAAAACATATATGGACCACTTTTTATCATATTTTCAGCACAAAAGAGGTTATATAGCCGCTGCATGTCAAGTGTAAG
Organism: Ruditapes philippinarum; assembly: GCF_026571515.1. Taxonomy (NCBI): domain Eukaryota; kingdom Metazoa; phylum Mollusca; class Bivalvia; order Venerida; family Veneridae; genus Ruditapes; species Ruditapes philippinarum. The sequence continues at coordinate 29,212 of NW_026862513.1, forward strand.
GCCAATAAGGTCAGAAACATTATGCCCCAGAAAGGAACTACACGTATTTGGATTAAAAATTACTTATTATTTTGTATGAAGTCAAAACACTTCTTTGTTTACATTTTGTTACTTTAATTCCAAATACATGTAGTTCCTTTCTGGGGCATAACGTGCCTTTAATCAATTGTATATTTTGTCTTGTTGTCTGCGCCTTTGTAGTCCGTTCTGCAACTTGACAGTTTTAAATGAGATTTTAATGATATTTTATCGTCCGTCTTTTTAACTACATTAGATATTAACGAATGCACCGCTGGAACCGACAACTGTAATGCGAACGCACAATGTACGAATACCCCAGGAGGCTTCACCTGCGCGTGTAACAGCGGATTCAGCGGCGACGGAGTAACATGCGTCGGTAGGTGATTACCTATCATACAAACTCACAAAATGTTTGGTTCATATGTGTATAAGACATATTTGAACCCAATTTATCATAATTTCAGTACAAAAGAGGTTATATAGCCGTTGCATGTCCAGTGTAATGCCAAAAAGGTCAGGCACGTTATTCCCCAGAAAGGAACTACACGTGTTTGGAATAAAAGTAACAAAATGTAAACAAAGTAGCGTTTTGACTTCTATACAAAATACTTATTTTTTTGTATGGAAGTCAATACGTTTCTTTGTTTACATTTTGCTACTTCAATTCCAAATGCATGTAGTGCGTTTTTAAGAGCATCACGTGCCTTTAATCAATTGTATATTTTGTCTTGTTGTCTGCGCCTTTGTAGTCCGTTCTGCAACTTGACTGTTTTAAATGAGATTTTAATAATATTTTATCGTCCGTCTTTTTATCTACATTAGATATTAATGAATGCACCACTGGAACCGACAACTGTAATGCGAACGCACAATGTACGAATACCCCAGGAGGCTTCACATGTGCGTGTAACGCCGGATTCAGCGGCGACGGAGTAACATGCGTCGGTAGGTGATTACCGATCATATTAACTCACATAATGTTTGGTTCATTGGTTGTGTGAAACATATATCAACCACTTTTTATCATATTTTCAGCAAAAAAAGTTGTTATATAACCGCTGCATGTTCAGTGTAAGACCAAAAAAGTCAGGCATACTTGTCCGTGCAGTCAGACAAGGCTCTGTATCGGTAGAAGCTCCATTTGGGTATCTTTATATTCTTGAAAAATAAAACTTTCCAATTTTAAAGCAAGGCAATGCATTGCGTTTTATTATTTTGTTATATTTTTAAAGCAGGGCAAATACATTACGCTATATTATTTGGTTATATAATTAAAGCAGGGGAATTTCATTAATTAAATTACTATGTTGGTTATATTATCAATTCAGGGCAAATTCATTATGTTATATATAATTATATATCTATATAAATTATTACGTTATACTAGTGTATGTATGTTATATAGATTACATTGATATTGCCATATATCATAAATTTATTTGGAAAAAAAATGTAATCTTATACATGTATATTTTCTAATCACTGTCAATTTACATTGAGGATAGCAAAAAATAATATTTAGGATATTTCAAATGTGTTTTGTTATAAATTCACACTTGCATTCTTACTTGGAAATTTTACAGACATCAACGAATGTACTAACTCGCCATCACCGTGTGACACCAATGCCTCGTGCCAGAATAGCTTTGGAAGTTTCTCCTGTACCTGCGATACAGGCTATACTGGAAATGGGACACCCGGCAACTGCGATAGTAAGAAAATGATTTTTATCTTCTTTTTAAAAAACAAAAACAACAAAAAACAACAAATATATTAAGAGGTGAAATATATGCTTTTAGCTAATTTGCTACCAAATTGTATCTTTTAGCACCAGATTTAGTTTCAACTATTTTCTTTTAGTTCATCAACATGGAAAACATGTTTTCTGAAAACTTCTATATTTTATGTTATCATTATACAGTGTATGAGTTAATTATACTTTTGACAGTGGTCAATGCAACATCTTACATACATTTGTACTTACAACAATAGCGAAAGTAAAATTGACCAGATTTACTACTGACACCAGTGAATTCAGTGTCAGTGCATTAAAAAAGCTAAGATACATTTTTTGCTATGATTTCTAATCAAGTACATTAAGTAAGGATATTTTAATATACAACACGATTAAACATATTTTTTCCATTATAACATCAACTTATATTTAATCAATTTTATGATACTTATTCTTGCGAGCAATGATTTCTGGTAGAAATGTTTCTTCTATCACATTGCAAGATCATGCAAAGTCTAATTTAGAGAATTTACCAAAACGTCTTGAAAATATGCAAAGATGATTACTATATTAGTTATATGAAGGTATCAGTTAACTTTAGTTGTTTTTTTTCAACAGATGTTAATGAATGCGTCACACTTGCTCCAGCCTGTCCTGCGGGATACGACTGTCAGGACACAACGCCAGGATTTTGTTGTAATCCTTCTGCTTAAATCAAGTTCATTAAACCAGAACTATGCCCCGGACCGACACCGCTTCAACACTACCGACATATCCACTGATAAAATATATCATCTTCTCTCCTTTTCTCTATTTATAACATTTTTCTTTATGACTGCATTAAATGCATCTTTTCAACAATTTTGTTTAGAATGTTTTAGTAGTAAAGGGGTCGGTTTAACGTCCCCCCTTTACTACTTGTTATAAAGTTAAATGTTAAATTGATGTCGACATTGCTTTCTATCTTTATCTTTCCCCAGCATCCAAAAATAAAGTTTAAATCAAACTTACTTCTAGTGTTGTTATTATTAAAAAGACTTGTATTAGACCAGTATTTGCAAAAGGCTAGGAGAATTTTGAACGACGACATCTTAAACAAGTATTTATGATATCATTTTTAAGTGAACCATTGAGTTTGTGTTCCTTGTGCCACCCAAAAGGAGTGACCATACGTGACTTACGTATACAAGAGGTCTTTATTCGGAGATTACACTGTTTTATTTTTTATCAATGAAGGTTTTTCGAAGAGTGGTTTTATTAACATAGATGTCTTTGTTCGGAGGTGGTCACTAACACAAGTTTGACTGTACACTGACTCTGTAGGAGCTCTTGAAGCTGGAATGTTTGGTAATGAGCACTGAATCTAGTTCGGCTACATTGGTCACTAAACATCAATTCGGGATGACTAGCCGTCATTCTTAGAGCCCCACGTTTTGGGGATTTCTTTACCCGCCTCCCCCTGTATTGGCTATTAAATCAGAGGTAAACAAAAATAACAAAAAGCTACAACAACATAAGCAACATCGACAACTACAACAAATGAAAAAAAATGTGCTACTCTTTAATCTAGTGAGTACCATAAAATATATATTTTACGTTTCTGACCTTATGTTGTCCTTCACGTGGTGTGTCACGAGCTCGAAGTTAGTTTTCCATGCAAACTAAGCCATTATGAAAACATTCCAAATAAAATTATATTTTAACCCTTAAAAAAGTGCATGAGCCGACAGCATTAACCCTATGCCACCAGTATAGAGCCAGGCAAGCCTGAACGTCCATGCTGTCTGACCAGACTTGACAAACTTTAAATATTCAAATTGATATCCCTTAAATTGATAATGGACAGTCCCAAAAATAGAAGTGGAACAAGTCCATTTAAATTATTCAGCATCTTCAGGGTTAATATAGATCTACTCATAGAAGCAACGCAGATGACCTCTTTCCTATATAAATCGTCATTTTTAAAACTTACTTGCATTGAATACATTGTACTAAGCTCGCGTTCATTTCCGCCAAACTCCGGGACACTTTGAATGAATTCCGAAGGGTACCGATCTTTTTTGACATTTTCCGTTGTTCATATGATAATACGATAAAAAAAAATAATAACGCTGTAAACTAGAATCTTTGATATATCTCAGTGTATTAAATGATATGCTCTTAAAAATTATGAACCTTAAATAAACATCAACTGAGCGCTTATTTCAAAGGAATCCATAGAATTGTGCCATGCCACAGACATGCCAAGAATTATTGTTATTTTCATGTTGGTTATTTAAAAATGTACTACATACAGTTTTGATAATTTTAAATGAGATCCTCTGGCGACATGAAAGAAAAAGTATCAAGATAAAAATTGCACACTCGGTTTGATTCAAGTGACATTAGGACCATCCAAATGTAACTGGTCAGTGAGAAGTAAAAAAAATAACTTTACATTTTCAATGTTATATTTTACAATAAAGAACTAATTACCACTTTCGCAGATGTAACATTTTTCACGCCTCTAGCACTGACTTAAAGTGGTAGTCAGTCTTAAATAATAACTGTGTCGGAGGACCAGAAAAAAAAATTAACACCACTGAGCTGAGTGGTAGTGGTGTTGGTAGTTTTCACCAAGGATTACCGCAGTTAGCCACATTGAATTTACCAGAGCACAGCATCGTTCCTGGACAGGCTGTCAAGCAGTGTGCCAGTACCAGTTGCCTTCAAGTTCTCAAGGAATTTCAATTTCGCAAGGAATTGAAACTTCTGTATATACCAGATTAGCGGTACAGTGCGAATGACCGTAAAAAAGCTTTCATGATCAATTACAATGAAAGTGACCTGCACGGTACGGGAATCGAACCCGGATCGCCTGTTTCTCAGTCCAACGCTCTACTTACTGAGATAACCAGTCGGTTCCACTGGGGTGAAAGCACAGGTAAACATTTTATAGATTATCCCCTGCTGGGTTGGTATAAATCTTAAAGGAAGGGGAGATTACTCATTCATGGATCTCATGCATCTGTACCAACAGAATTCCCGCCCTTTACAAGTTACCAATTATCTATACACTAAAACCTCGTGCTAAAATAACCGTTTTCATATTTTTTTTAAAAAGATCCTAACAACAGACATTCATCGTCTTATTAATTAAGTGGTAAGTACATGTATCTCGAAAAAATCACTTTTACAAGCTATGTAGTATTTTATTGAAATTGCCGAAGTTAATATTTGGCACAAAGTTTACAGCTCACTATTTGTAATACATATAAAGCAGCATTCATCCTGATTCATGTTAATGATCATTAAAATTTTGAAAATTTATTTAAAAGTTAAAAAATATGTGAAATGAACAAAGAAAGTAATTACACATTGCAAATAATAAATAATGTACAATCCACGTAAATGAACTAAAAACAACAAAGAAACAAACAAACAAACAAACAAAAAAAACAAACAAAAAAACAAAAAAAAAAAAAAAAAACAAACAAAAAAAAAGCAAAAATAAACAAATACAATGTATAGCTCTTACTGCATTAGTCGCACAGTAGAAATATGGTTGTAAAACCGCAAAATTAGCCATGAATTACATCTATAATGTAAAGTGTTACGTAAAAAACTCTTTACAATTTTTCTCTAGTTTGATTTTCTTGATCTATTATGGCTCATCTGAAGGCATGCAGATTTATTAAGCTTAAGGTTGTTATAATAAGGTTACTTAGTTCGCATCCCCCAAAAGCAATAACTGCTTACAAAGTCGCACCTGTTCAAAGCTTATGTTTATACTGTATGTACTTATACTTCCTTCAGCGTTAACAGTATTTCATTTGATTCAAATCACTTAGAACAATACAAATTGAATAAGAAACCTGTTACGGCAATAAGAAAGAGTGATATGAGCCGTGTCACGACACAACTAACATAGTGGGTTTGCGACAAGCATGGATCCAGACCAGCCTGCATATCCGTGCAGTCTGATCAGGATCCATGTTGTTCGCTATCTATTTCTCTACTTGTTATAGGGTCTGTAAGCGAACAACATGGATCCTGATCAGACTGCGTGGATGCGCAGGCTGGTCTGAATCCATGCTGGTCGCAAACCCATTATGTTGGTTTTGTCGTGATGCGGCTCATATGTCTTTATGTCACATTGAATGATACGTTATGGCCTGTGGGTCGGATTTTAGTACCAACAACTTGTCAATCTTACCGTCCTCCTGATTGACAATCCGTTTACAGTTATTCTTTTATTTCCCCGGTCTTATTAGTGTAACAAAACCTGTCGTCTGCATATTAAGCAATAGGAACGTGCACGCTTTTCATGATTTATCACTTATAGTAAGTAATAGTTACCGTACGAGGAATAGGTATGCATAGTATTTACAGACCCGGGTGGCGATTTGAAGACCGAGAGAGCGTAGCGATCGAGGTTTTTAAAAGGCCACCGGGTCTGTAAATACTATGCAGACCTATTTCGAGTGCGGTAACTATCTTACCTACATGCTCTTTTGTTTTTCTATCCATACATCAGTTTTAAACTCAGTATTTATTAATATTACTTACAAAAAACACATCATTTATATACTTTATCATGTTTAAGACAGCATTCCAAAGCCATGCCAAGATACCATCCACTACGCTCTTGTTATTCATTCGTTCACAATCAGGTGTTATTTGAATATTCTCGTGTTTCTCGTGGGGTTTCATTATGTAATAAGGTCAGGTAATGTACTTGTTGAGTTGAGTCACAGAAAATGAAAACTTTTCGAGTAGGCAAAGGTAAGATCATTATTTTGATATATGAATACATAATATATTAATAATTTATACAAATATTTAGGAAGATAAAAAAAGTTTTCTTATAATAAAACGGCACACTTTATCTTTATTTATAATAAATTTCATGGTAAATAGATGATCAGGTAATATAATTGAAATCACAGGTAAACGTTGCGTGGCCATGACTTACACTATACCCCCTTTCCCCCTCTACAACCCAAAACCCTAAAAAAAAATTATGAAAAAAAAAATAATTTTTATGACTAAAATATTGAAAAGGTATTTTACTCTACTTTCATTTTGCATAGAAATATCACTAGCATCTCAATTATCAGCGCATATATTCATCAATTTTTCACCAATCTTAATAATCTTGGTCTCAAATCTTAGATAAATAAATACTCTTTAAGAAAACAACACTGGCACCTTCGCTGATTATACGTAGCAAGAAATATCCAAGCCCAAACTGTCAACAAATGAAACTCGGAAGAGATCTGATTGCACCCTTTCGGTAAAACTCTCACGAGTAAAACACACTAAATTCACCGTGAAAGAATATTTCTTTGTATTGCGTATTTAAATATGATAAAATTAAATTATTATTTATAATAATTGTTCAATCAAAGCATCTTATGAAACTATAACGCACCTTTTTTCCTATATGTCAAATTCTCATTCCAAAATGAAAGTAAAATGGGCCTGCAGATTGTTTTCAAATGGAGTATTTTCATTGGTCACAGGAAAACCTCGGACCAATGAAAATACTTAAAGGGAAACAATTCTGCTGTGCCAATTTACTTTAATTTTGGATTGAGAATTTGACATATAGGAAAAAAGGTGCGTTATAGTTTCATATGATGCTTTGATTGAACAATTATTATAAATAATAATTTAATTTTATCATATTTAAATACGCAATACAAAGAAATATTCTTTCACGGTGAATTTAGTGTGTTTTACTCGTGAGAGTTTTACCGAAACGGTGCAATCAGATCTCTTCCGAGTTTCATTTGTTGACAGTTTGGGCTTGGATATTTCTTGCTACGTATAATCAGCGAAGGTGCCAGTGTTGTTTTCTTAAAGAGTATTTATTTATCTAAGATTTGAGACCAAGATTGTTAAGATTGGTGAAAAATTGATGAATATATGCGCTGATAATTGAGATGCTAGTGATATTTCTATGCAAAATGAAAGTAGAGTAAAATACCTTTATAATATTTTAGTCATAATTTTTTTTTTTTCATAATTTTTTTTAGGGTATTGGGTTGTAGAGGGGGAACGGGGGTATAGTGTAAGTCATGGCCACGCAACGTTTACCTGTGATTGAAATATACGATTTTTTTCAAAGGAAAGTGAATGAATAAATATTTGTAATACATGTAGATATACCGTCATGTAAGTTGGGTTTGTTGTTGTTGTTGTTTTTTTATGATGGCTGATTTTTAAATATTCTTAGAATTTCATTCGTGTTTGGAAGAATTTTCTTTCGGTGTATTCTTATTAGCATCATCCGTTATTCATATGTTTGATAAGCCCGCATGTAAGCACGCGGTCTAGAATGGAAGCGCAAGTCGTATTCTTGCGAAGAACGGGCGAGTACTGGTATACAAAATCCAAATGGTAATGTAAAAAATTTGGGGGAAAAAAACGAAAAACAAACCGGTCTCATCCTTAAGATGAACTATACTCTCACTGAAAGTAATATTTTGGGAAAGAAAGATGCAGAAGATGACTTTGATTCGATATGCACCAATCGTCGTATATATCCCATATTGCAGAATTGTTAAAATAATGCAGGATTGTGCAAAATCAGACATAGTTGTGGAAATAAATGCCGAAAACTAGTAACTTATGAAGCTATATAGTTCGGCAAATGTGTTAGGTATACCGAAAAGCAAACTATAAAGAAAGGCTAAATGTGCGTTATTGTACTCATTAATATCGGCGAAACACAAACTTCAACGCCAGAACAGTACACTCTAAATCTCAGTGTTTTGATTCCAAACACATGTGAAAACACCTATCTGTAACAGTTTTAAAACATGTTGCGGTGTTTTCACAAAACACTGATGTTTCACACTAAAACACGGGTGTTTTCCTAGAAAACGTGTTTAGGTGTTTTGTCTGAAAACACCTAACACGTGTTTTGGGACTGTAACAGATTTAAAACACGTTTACACGTTTTAATAGTTTCCATGTTTTATTTCAAAACACGATCAACCAAAAAATGTGAACAATGACACATAAACATATTATACACATTTTAATAACATTTTGAAATTTAGGTTAAATACTAATTGTTCTTCATTACTGCACATAAATGTTAAATAGATCAAGACCCCCTACCATTATCATAATAGTATTTTTGGTATAATAAAATTAATATTGCATGCCTGACAGAGTGACAGTAAAGTTGACAACTTTTGGAAAAACACTGTCAACTCATGTAGCATTTCCTACAGGTGGCAATTTTACTGTCACCTTGTCAGCCATGTTACAATCCAATGCAATATACCCGAAATTCTGGTGTTACAAATCACAAAATTAAAAAGAGCATTTTCATATTGAAACTTCAGACAATTAAAAACAAGGCAGTCTGAAGGACAACTATATCCCCTTCGCAGTGGACAGGAATCTGTACTTCTTGATCTTTAACAAACCATGTCTTTTAGAGAAAAACCTGGCTGTTGTGCCATGGTCGTGATTATTTATGCTAAAATATTTAAAATCTTCCATGTCAAAAAGTTATAAACATGAATATTTGACCCCTCCCCTCTATGCAGAAGGGGATTAAAAATGAATGTATAAAATAAATACATAAAACAGATTACAGTTATATTTAGGCAAACAATTAAGTAAATAAATAGATAGACAATTAAACAACAAAAACAAATTGATATATGGATATCAGTAGAATTTCAGGTAAAATGAAAACATATATAAAATGGATTTAACTTCTCTCTACAAAAATAAAACCTTTTTACACAGTAAAGCCTACCTCCCTGTAAAATGTAAAAAACCCGGTTTTGGCACATATATGTATCATATTTGGGTTGGAAAAAAACAAACAGTATTTTCAGACAGTGTCAAAAATCGGTCATTCAATGTTGACTGTCCCCAATAATGTGTCCGAGTACTGTCAGACAAATTATAATACACTTCATGGTTACGAGGAGGGGGGGGGGGTCAAAAGTCTGTGCACTAGTGCTCTATTTTTTATCAGTAACAGTATATATCCTGATGGTTCATAAATGTCTTTTGTTGTGGTGCGCTTAAGGCTTAGACAAAAAAAATGGTACACTTTAGCACTCTAAAAAGTTACAATGCAACTTTAAACAATATTTTGATAAATCATTTCTTTGACTCCAAAAACACCAAAAATTTAAATGCACAACAAAGGTGCCTGATCAGTGAAAACTAGTGATCTCTGTAAATAATTCTGCTTACCACTTGAAATCAGTAAATGAAAATTTAATAAATCTGATATGATAATGAAGTGAGCATGTGTTAAAGTTAGACAGTAAATTCAGTAATACATCAACAAAATACAAACTTATTTAAGACATCAATGCAATATATTAAACTTACTACATAGCATGTACAAAATAAGAGCATATTAACATTTGCAAACAACAAATAGCACTAATACTTCTTAACTGTAATAAACAATTTATAATATATGGCATTTTAATGCTTCATTGACATAAAAATGTCACAGTCTGCAATAACATACTGATGTCATAAATAATAAAATTAGTGTTTAAACACTGCATTATTAAGTCAATCTTTTCTGCTAGTGAATAATAATTTGATAAATCACTGGATTTAAAAGTTCCTAAAAAGAAGCATAGTCTTAGCTGTTTTGAAAAATATTGACACTTGACATTTGCTATTTCAAATAGAGCCAAAATATACAGCTTCATGTTCAGACATCAAGAGGATTTAAATGTCTGATTAAGGAAGGGGAGGGATTGCACCATCTATGCAGCAAAAATAAAGGCACTGATCAGCTGATGGTTACCACACAGCTATTCTGCACCTTTGTTTTTGCAAGTGCAAAAAAGCAGGTTTTTTCATGGTAAAAGGTAAGCTGTTAAGAAGTCAATAATATGTCCATGACACAGAAGGTTGAATTTAATTTAAAATGTTGGTTCTATTTGTTCATTAGTTTTTCCAATTTTTCCACAAAGTGTAAATACCCAGCCGACTTGTGACTAAGAAAGACTGTCTCAAGTGGTATCTTGCACTGGTCTCCAACAATATACTGTTTGTCCAGTTCTATGTTGTTAAAAATAAAAACAAGGCTTCACTTGGAGGAGTATTAGGCTGTGATGACAGGACCTTTGACAGATTAGCTTCTTCAATATCCTGCAAAATGAACATGGAATAAAACAATGAATAAGTACCATCCTTCATAACAGGATCAGGGAAATCTTCTACCTTAAGCATTTCCAACCAGCACATAATAAAGTGTTAGTTAATGTCTGCTTCTGGAGCAGTAGGTCAGAAATTCGATCTTCTGCCATGCCATGCTGAGCAGGGCCAACATTCGTCTATTTTATATAGTGACAAGACAGGCAAAAAATGAGATACCATGTTTGACAAAGAGGCATATCTATAGAGATACTTATCATATACTTAAATAAGTTTACAAGTCAATCCATTTAATATGCTATTTTGACAAAATTGTAAGTTGAAAAGGGGCATAACTCCAAAATATAGTTTTAAGAATAACTCCCCTTGTCTGAACAGTGTGTCTTGTAATGTAAAGCAAATATAAAATGAATTTATCAAAGTCTTGTGCTGATACCTTTGATAGTTTTGACATTAATTTATTTAATAAATTTCAGAATTTTGTCCCTTGTCAGTTACAAATGTGTCTTGTCATGATTAGCGGCTGCAAGTATTCAAGTTAAAATTAAATTCAGTGGTATTATACAAAACTGAAAACTGAAAAATTCCGGTAAATTTACTATACCTTATGTAGAACTACAATTTATCTAGTCTTGCACCCCTTTCCATGTTTGAATCCTGTATTACTTTCTATGGCTCTTATAACGTCCAAATCATCTTTGCACTGCAACAGAAAATCAGTAATTCTAAGTAAACAGAAACGCACACAATCAGATCCTAAACACAGCTTTTTATATGACAAAATGAACACATGATTAGCAGTCAACACACTGTGTTAACAATTTAACCATATTTGCATTAAGTGACAAAAGCACTGTAAAAACAAACATCAGCCACAAAACAAGATTATGCCATGTTGGATTTCCTGCAATATATCTCAGGATAAAGTCGCAAATTTTTGAAGTCCAGTCAGACAATGTATTTCAAAGCACATTAAAATTAAAAATTACATATTTTGTATTAAAAATCAGATATTTTATATCTAAACAAAAACAACAACAACAAATAATCATTGTCAGAACTATTTGATTAATGTACAGGTGCAGAAGCATAATCAACTTCTGACTGGGTTTCCTAGGTTCAACACAACCTTGTTATAACATGATAGTTTGAATCCTTTATATAGACCATGTTAGTTAACCACATTATATCCAAACAAAAAAGTATTTATTATATATTTAAAAAAATATGGAATTTTTATTTCTATTCTATAACTTTTGTGAATACAATTTTTACCCTCTTTTAAACATTATTATATCTTAAGCCGCATTATAACAAGGCTGTGCTGTATGCATAGTAAGATTGCAATGATATCTTTTTCCTTTTTCCACAAGGTTGCCTGCCCTAACAGTAATCTTAACTCATACCTCTTTTCCTCCAGGTTTAAGTGTAGCTACTGCTTCAAACAATATCTCTAGATTGTCAACAAATGGTTGGATGTGGCCTACTGCAAGAATTAATTTAATTTCCAACAACATCTGAAAAAAGAAAAGAAAAACAATTATTATAATTAGCTTATTTGATAATCATATGATAATTAAAAAAGGAAATGTAGCAAAACAGCATAGATCACCTGCCTTTAAATTTCACTTTCCAAATATTTTTATAACCATTAATGTTTAATATGCAATTTATGACACAATTAACAGCCATTTGTGTATGCTCATATATGATGTAATTTATAAATTATTTCTTTTTTTTTTTTAGTTTATTTTTTTAGTGTATTTTCCTCAACATTCAGGAAAAAGTTCTGTTCAGCAACAAATATGTAACATGGTTGTTGGGGTCAATACCAACCTCATGTTAGTTTAAACGTTGCATTTATGATTATACATCCAAACAATACTGTAAATATTACAATAATAACCATTCATGGTTATTTTTATACATACTCATAGTCTACACATTTTAGGAATTTATCTTTGAACTTTATTATATCCAAAGGACTTGCTAGAAAGAACCTCATTATAAAGACTTATAATGTGACATGTAAATATGCATATTGATAAAATGATTTTGTAATTTTAGTACAACATATTAATCTTTGAAATTATTTAAGCCATGGCATGATAAACCTGCAGTAAGGATGTACATCCATCAAGGACTCAGACCTGACTAGATGCCTGCATGGTTGGGTCCTGGCTATCCACTCAATGAAGTATAGGACCTTTGGGTAACCATTGAACGCACAGTTAACATCTGATTGGATAAAGGGGTGGATGGGATGATCCAGGTTTTTGCTGAGCATACATGTAAATTAAAGGTCATGCCCCTGCTCATATATAAATTACTCAATGTGTCACATGTATTATATGACAACTCATTTAAGATTCTTTATATACAATATTGCATTTTCCAATGTTCAAATTTAAGTTCTGTTATCAGCTTAATTGTTCCGTTCTCAGAAATATTGTTGGAGTTTAACACCTGTTTCAATAGTATTTCAGTTATATTGCAGGCATTTTTGCCAAGAAATATTATACTATATATCAGATTTTAATAGTCAACTGATAAGACAGAAAATTCAAATCTACTATTTTTTCATGCAACTTACAAGATGGTGTTACAATTTCTGTCGCTGTGGTAACAGTTGTGGACTCTGTCTCAGTCTTTGACATGTTGGCATCTTGGGTGTCTGCCCAAACATTACAACAGTGTCTTTTGGAATATCTGGTTCTCATAATTGTTGGTCTTCTAGAAGCATCAATACTTAGTTTTGAATATGTCAAGGATGGCGTTTTCTTCCATTTCTGTCACATCTTTTTCCAGCACAACAATCAAACTTCCTCCTTGCAACTGTTGCTTGTCACCAGCTAAAATATTGAATAAAACTTGAGTTAGTGTTTCTGAGAAATAGTCATCAATACCAACTAGATCGAAGTATCAAACTGTTTGAATTATTTATCAAACTACAGATCTTTTCTGTAAAACATTAGACAGTCATTCTAACATAACAATTATGTATTGTAGCTATCAAATATTATATAGATGAGATCCGTAGTTATATTCATGAATATGATTTCTGCCATCACAAATGGATCTCAACAGCATATATAGAACTCAATTTAAATTTTGACAACTGTTCCTTTCTTTTAAGAAAATTCTAAATAATATCATCAAGTAGGGTTTGTTTTACTGTTAACATGATTATTATATTTTGTGAAAAGCTTGTGTTTTGAGTCTACTTGTTTGAATTTTCTTTATACTGTGAAATCAGATATTTTTGCAAGGCTAAAATTTTGTGAATAATTATGATGATTAACATTTAGGGTTCACCATGTTAAATGTTTGTGAAAATCAAAGTGGAGGACACTAGTTATTGCAATTAGGTAATACTTACATGATGATAATTTATTGAATTTGCAAATGTAGTAAAAATTAAACACAGAAAGGTAGAATCACATTTTTTGTTTTAAAAAATCAATTCAAATGTAAATAAAACTATGATACTGTGAAATGTCTATTTTTTTCTATTCACATATCGGTTTTACTTGACATCTGGATCACCAGACTTTCACAAAGTGTTTTACGCCATCAACTGTGGCTGTACAGTAGTCACACCTGTACAGATTTTCTTATGACAAGGCTTTATATTCTAAATAATTCTGAGATTCCTCTTTTGAGCACACAACCTAACACTGTGTTGTAATTGTGCTGTAGTGTGTAAAAATACTTACCTTTCTTCAGAAGGTCTTCAAGACTGCTTGCAAGGACAGATATTCTCTTCTGCCTTGTAGTGTAGTACCTCCAAAATTTTGTACTCATTAGCCATACTAGTTGTTAAATATGTAATTATGAGAAGAAACTTGTAGCGTAACATGTAGATCTGACAGTACCCAAAATTACATTTTATTGAAGTACCTGTATTTATCCATAATAACTGTTCTTCCATTACAGATATGCAAGACAGGGGCAAAACAAACTTGAGATCTTGATATTTTTTAGCAACTGTCTTTGTATCTGAACGTTTTACAAAGTAAGAGTCAATATGTTCATCACACTCTATAACCACAACTTGCACAAGAAGAGTAAAAACAAAAAAATTCTGGTAGAAATCTAGTCAATGACTAAAATCTTAACAACAACCCAGTGTTTTTCCTTATACAACTGATACCGGAAAACGGCACCGTTCCCAACAGAAAATAGACAGCAAATTTTCCAATTCATGACTGATAAATTCCAAATTTAACACTGAAAATTTCCTCTAAAAACAGTAATGCATGCCTCGGAGCCTTCCGTATTGATAAGTGATATTACGATAAAAACCAAGTAAAACCACATGAGTGATATTCGTACCCAGTTCATTTCGTACTTAATGTTTCACACCTACTAAACATTATTTATGTACAATTGTTATGATTATAATTTTTTTTCAACCTCAAGCAGCAAAAATAATCTTTAAAGTTAATAATCACATGATTTTAAAGTGTATAATTATGCAAAATTTTCATCACCTCCCTGGATAAAAGAAATTCCCAATAAATATTTTGCATCTAAAATAAAATTCCCAATTTAAGTCAAACCGATGGATTTTTCCCCAATCTGTCCGGTACCGTTAACTGTACCATTCCCAAAGTAGGGGAAAAACACTTTGACTTTCTGATATTAATTGAATGTTTTATATCTAAATATTATATATAATATAAGCGTTTCTTTACTTGACAACGTGTTCTCGCTTATCCAATCAAAACACGTTGAATGTAACATGATATGGTTTCTGTTTTCTAGCTCATGATGTTGTTTAAAAGTTTTATTCAGTATGTTTTTGTTTAAATAAAGTTTAAGTAACTAGTTAAAAAATATTTTTAAAGTATTCCCTATATAAAATTAATGTTAACTTAGCCTCAATAATCAAATCGAAATTAATGGAATTAAGAATCAAATCCAGAGAAAGCTGAATAGTTGCACCCTGACAAAGGAACATTTATTATAAATGTGTGATAATAATATAGAACTATATATGTTTATTTGTCTTTTCATTCTAAAGTTTATAAAATATTGAAAATAAAGAAATTTAGGGGTGTGGGGGTTTATAGGAAATTTCAATCAAAAGGTTTATACAGTTACTGTTAAATGACAATTATTAATACCTGCCGCATGCCCATCGTGCTTCCATTACAGGGATATAAAATAACAGGGACCCAGTCGCAATGGTCCTAACTTTTGGGTAGGGCCCCAGCTTTCTAGAAGAAATGCCTAAATAACTAATGTAAAATAGTCTGGGCCCCTTGATAAAAATTGTTAATTTATATACCTGCATTATCAGACAGGTATAAACATAGTCAATCCCATAGCTGATCATTGGACATCATGCGCCATGTCCTACATCACTAAATGTAAATAAGATTTTACTTCAATTTGTTGTTAGAAAGTGTGTGTGGACAGAAATACTCCTGCCCTGGTGGACCAGTTGAAAGACAAATTTAAATTATTTTAATCCTTAACAAGGAAACAAACGATACAACTTAAAACTACCCCAAAGTGATTTGAATACAAATCCGTGAAAAAGAACACAAACAGTTTTAGTAATTTTTGCACAAACAGAAATAACTGACCAATCTTATCACGTAACGTAAACAGCATTCCCCACCCACCTGTTTCAATTCGTCTATCGAAGCGAAAATGGACTATATAGTACATAAAACCTAACCATTCACCTGTAAAAACGTTAAAAATATTAACAAATCTATTTAAGCAACTGTTGTACATATCTGTTATGGAAGAAACAACAAAAATGAGGCAAACAATTTCTGGCGGTTTTTGTCGTCTGATCTACAATGTGCTACATCGCCAGGCGCTTTACGGAGATATCAATCGAAGCGTACTCTTTACACGCAAGCATCTGGCTGCTATGATTCGAATTTATTTATTATTAAATATTTTATGTAATTGAATTCATCATAATTTGTTTCTGGATCTAGATATTTTAATATGGGGATTGTACAAAAATAATTCTAATTATAAAAAAAAAATTAATCAATTCATGTTTTTTGTGCTAAGGGGAAGTAACCGCTGTCAGATTAAACCTTAGTGTTTTCGGCCGAAACACGTGTTTTCAGATTTCCGGATGACAAGTATATACGAATTTTCCGACACAAATGATGTTTTTGTCTCATTATTTTTTTACATGTGGCCTATTCACAACACTTGCGTGACTTCAACTCATTCAATAATGTAAAATTATTTAATTATATATTCTAGGTTGTCCTGTGAAAACACCACCGTTTTCTGGGCATCGAGCGGAAAACATGAATAAAACATATGTGTTTTCACTGAAACGTATACAAAACATAAGCATTTTATATGAAAACGTCAGTGTTTTTGTGTGAAACACTGGTAAAACACGTGTAGTGTTCCCAAAATTTACAGTGTAGCCAGTTCGTTTTTCTCACAAATAATCGTGAATATATGTTATGAGGGTCCTTACAGCCGTATGCGCTAATTTTATTCTATTAATTTGATCAAATGTACTTTAAAATATATATTGACCCTTTTCCAATTCAAAGTGGTCATTATTCCCCCCCCCATATAAATTTGCACAATTCAGCGTTATTTTTCAAAATTTCTGCGTTTACGGTAAATATTGTGTAATGCACGAGTTTCTCGACTTCACATATTTTCTATTGTATAAAGAACAATAGAACAATAACAGGTCGGTATATATTTGCAGACCTGTTAAGCGGTCGGTAAGTGATTTACTAGACCGCTTTTAACAAAAGAGCCGGTAGGTAAATGTTTTTACCTGCCGGCTCTTTTGTTAAAAGCGGTCTAGTAAATTTTACCGACCGGTTAACAGGTCTGCAAATAGATACCGACCGGTTATTGTTCTATTGTTCTCTATACAATAGAAAATATGTGAAGTCGAGAAACTCGTGCATTACAGTACACAATATTCACCGTAAAAGAACGCTGAATTGTGTATGAGTGTGTGTGTGCGTGTGCGTGGGCGTGTACGTGTGTGTGTGTGTGTGTGTGTGTGGGGGGGGGGGGTAATGACCACTTTGAATAGGAAAAAAGGGTCGATATATATATTTAAAAATTAATCGAAATAAATTAGTGCATGCGGCTGTAAGGACCCTCATAACTTATATTCCAGATTATTTGTGCGAAAAACGAACTGGCTACTGTTCTGGCGTTGAAGTTTTGTGTTTCGCCGATATTAATGAGTATAACAACGCACATTAAGCTTTCTTTAAAGTTTGCTTTTCGGTATACCTAACACATTTGCCGAACTATATAGCTTCATAAGATACTAGTTTTCGGTATTTATTTCCACAACTATGTATGAATTTGCACAATCCTGCATTATTTTAACAATTCTGCATTATGGGATATATACGACGATTATATTATTGGTGCATATTGAATCAAACCGAACTTCTGCTTCTTTCTTTCCCAAAATGTTGCTTTCAGTGAGAGTATAGTTCATCTCAAGTATAAACCGTTTTTCTCATTTTTTCCCCAGTTATTTTTACATTACAATTTGGAATTTGTATACCAGTACCAAGAATACGACTTGCGCTTCCATTCTAGACCGCGTGCTTACATGCGGTCGTATAACGGATGTTGCTAATTAAGAATACACGGAAAGAAAATTCTTCCAAACATGGATGAAATTCTAAGAACATTTAAAATCAGCCATCATAAAAAACAAAAACAACAACAAAAACCAACTTACATTTGTATTACTAATATTTATTCATAGAACCGAGTCTTTTACTTTCCTTTGAAAAAATCGTATATTTCAATTATATAAGAAATAGCCTGATCATCTATTTACCAAGAAATTTATTATATATAAAGATAAAGTGTTCCGTTTTTATGATTAGAAAACATTTTTATCTTCCTCAGTATTTGTTTATATTATTAATATGTTATGTATTCATATATCAAAATAATGATCTTACCTCTGCCTACTCTACAAGTTCTGTTTTCATTTTCTCTGACTCAACTCAACAAGTATATTACCTGACCTTATTACATAATGAAACCCCACGAAAATCACGAGAATATTCAAATACCTGATTTGTGAACGAATGAATTACAAGAGTGTAGCGGATGGTATCTTTGCATGGCTTTGGAATGCTTTCTTATACATAATTAAGTACATAAATAATATGTTTCTTGTTAGTAATATTAATAAATGCTGAGTTAAAAACTAATGTATGGATAGAAAAACAAAAAAGCATGTAGGTAAGACAGTTACCGCACTCGGAATAGGTCTGCATAGTATTTACAAACAAGTCATATACAATTTGACCATATTGTGTTTTGTTTAAACTTAGCCTGAAACCACACCGAGATTGATTTTGCCATTTTTCGGCAAAAACTTGTGATTAAGCTATGTAAACTTTTCTGATCAGACCTCTTTTATGCAAGTGACAACGGTTAAACTACAGTTTAAATGTGAGCTAAAAAGTAATGCAGTCGGTCCTCAATTTTTATCTGAAACGCATAACATGACAAATACAGAAGTAGCGTTCATAAACAATGATTGTGTGTTAGTAAGGAAATGTCAAACAAATATTAGCGTTCAAGGATTCATGCGACACTGTCTGTTTGTAAAACAAACTGTTGACACATCACTACTTTTAAATCAGAGATGGTTTATATAATAAGATATATCACTCTAAATTAGAAACAATTCCTGCCCAATCAGAGTGTCCTTAACGATATTTTAGTTTTAGACTAGTCCAAATATTTAGCTGTAAACTGCGGATTTGAAGCTATTTTTTAAAATTGGTCCAATCCGCTTTAACGTTTACAGATTTCTAATAAGTCCGTAGCAAAAGGAAAAAACAATAAACTGCTGCACAATCATTCAAACTCCCCATGTACAATGTTTCAAATAATGATTGACATTCAAAATCATACCATTAATGTGTATTTTCCTTCTCAAAAACAACTCATTCAACTTTTAAACAATTTTACATAATCTCGTGTAAAAATCGTGTATTTTTAATTAACAGCCTCCATATTGGTGTGTACTAAGCATAGCGGTGATAACAGGAACCAATTGTTTTAGACGAAATCTTAACTGCTTGTATCTGTCAGTGTCTTAAATTACAACACAAAAAGAATCGTTAGACTAATTTCGTAGTATTGTTTTTGAGTTACGTCACAGTGTGACCGTGCTTTTCTAAAATAGGGGGGGGGGGGTCTTTTGAGAAAATATGCTTTCGTTTTTTAAGCTATCAGTTGCTTTTTGTGATAAATTACATTTAAGTTGTGATTTACCGGAAAATTCAAATCGACTCGAAAAGCATGCCGATTTGTGCTATAGTGAATTAGCCAATTACATAGCTCCGGTGACCTAGTTTTTCATCCGAGATGACCCATGTTCGAACTCGAGAGAGAGAGAGAGAGACAGAGAGACAGACAGACAGACAGACAGAGCATACCCTTTTTACGCATGTTATTACACCAAATCTGAAATATAGCATTTTTAAATCTTAAATATAGCATTTTCAAATCTGAAATATAGAATTTTCAAATCAAATCTGAAATACAGAATTTTCAAATCCGAATTATGGTAAGACTTTGCATTTTCCGATAAACTTAAAACTGTAAACAAAAAAAAATGCGATGTCTTTCAATGAAGGACTAGTTTGAGACGTAACATGCAAGTCTTGTGCAACTTTATGCACATCCAGCCACAAGTCTTCGGCACTTCCCAGGCATTTTGCCCACTCTACATCTCTCCTACCTCTCCAAATGTAAACTGCAGTTGTTTTTTTATTTGGAATATGTTTTAATGTTTGATATATGCTTTTAATTCAATTTCCTTCATTCCCCGCAGAACAAAATAAAAAGGTGATACATATATATTTAGTAATGCTATGCGACTTGCTGCTCATTTTCAGGACTCATCTTAATGTGAACTCTATAACTCTAACTTTTTTCAACGAATTTCAAAATTTTGATACCAAATGGTAGGGAATTGATTAATCTTAAAGGAAATAAAGCTGGATTTACAATGATTTCAAGTTAGATATGTACTAGTAATCTCAAAGTCACTGCTAGTTTAAGTCGACTGCTTGTTTTTTTGTAATTACCATGAGGCACAGCAACAGAATGAGATCAATCATAAAACTTTATCGTGCTTCGAAATACGTCTTGGTTTAGATTGTAATTACCGGGGGAAACTTATGGGCTTCTATTTCTTTAAATTGATATTAAATGGTATTGAAATTGACAAAAATGGTTGAACCAATGGTTTGTTTTTGTGTGCTATTATTAAACTCAATAACATTTCTGATGTTAGAGGTCACGTTGGATGGTCATCCTGAATTTAGGAAATCGTTAGTTTTAATGATTATTCGTGTTTTCTGTTTCAAGAGGATAGTGAAATTGACTCACAAGTACGACGACAACACAACAAAAACAGTGTTTTAATAGAAATCTTTGTTAATGTATTTTTTAATTTTATAATGTGCATACAGTTAAAGATAATTTTTTGTCAGACACTTGTCTCACGGTCAAGTTGAGGAAACTATCAAACATAACCAAGTACTTGAATAAAAACTAATACAAGCAAATACTAATAACTTTTCTATCTATGAAGAACATATTATTTTGACTCTCTAAGTTAAACACAACAACAAAAATATACATGCACTCTGTTTTCAGTTAATCCAAAGTCTCACAAAGAATCAGTTAAAAATAAGTTATTACAATTTAGATGACAGTTTTATTTAAACAGGTATTTGCGCTTCGATCAAACACTACTGTTGGCCCGGATATTGTAGTAACGAACTGACGAGAGGATGCTCTTGTGCGCCACATTTCAAAAGAATACAACATAGTGGAGAAACTTCCTGCCAGCCAAATAAACTACCATCTATTCTGACATGTGGAACGGTTGTGGTTGGTCCTAATTTAGAGGAGAAGCAGGCTAGAAGCAGCAAAAATTCCTCAGAGTGTCAATATCTTGCTGATATGTATGGTATCTTTAAGCCTTCGTCATTTGAATTCGATTTGGCTGCAGAATATACCATCGATAATCTTTTTCAAATAAAGAACTTTTACCTTTTTAAAACTGAAAGGAATATATATTGTTTTTAAAGGTCCAAAAGGTTTACTTAATATTTAATCTTTTAGGACAGTGAAAACAAATCGTTTTATTAATTCTTGTATTACTTTTCATAAAGTGCGAAAGTTGCCCCGTACTTCACTTCAGTGTTGTTATATTTTCTGGTCCTTCGGGATCATTGATGCCAACACTATAAAGTGTTGAGAATTGAGTACCGCTCAAGCCGGTGCTAGGGGGCGTGAGGGATGTTGCACTTATTCATTATCCCTCATGTACAGACTCAATCAAACCGAGTCTGCAATTCTTATGTTATTTTGTTGTGATTGATGCTTCCGAGGGATCACTTTGTTTCCAGAATTTTTTATTTATTTTTTGTTAATTTTCAAAGGTTTAAATAATAAATTTTGAACACATGTTTTCAATTGTTGTAATCTAAGTCATACTGACGGAAGGTCCGTGTGATGACCCGTTCTTAAATTCTTACTAAAAGTATCGGGGATGAAAAATAAAACGCAACGCTTGCTTGACTGAACTTTAACAAATATTAGCTCATTTTCGAAAATATATACAGAAAAATACGCTAAATATATGTATATATTAGATAAAAATGTGTTTTCGTTAAGAAATGTATAGTCAACGTGTAACACTTATACAGAAAGTAGGACTACTTATTGTTTTTAGGGAAACGTGCCACTGAAAGTCTCACCAAACATTTAGTGGACACATCATCAAGCGTAAATTGTACGCAGAAATTGTTCGACTCGAATAATGTATCAGTTACTTCATCTGAACTTCAAGACGGCCAAGCGTAAATATTCTTCATATTATTTTTCTTATTGCTTAATATGTTATTGTATTCATTTCTTCATTTATGCGCAGTTTAAAAATATTTAATAATGATTTTATAACTATTTTATCTTCATATTTCCTTTTTTTATTTAAATTATAACAATCACAAATTCGCTTTTTATAGGCATCCGTGACCGAGTGACTTCCAACCACTAACTTATTATTGCGTTTCTCATTGTCATTTGATTATATCACGTTACAAAATTATAGAGCAAGCTTACGGAACATAAGTGGTTCTACTAAGGTTTATGCTAGTGCAATATGAAATTATCCATGGAAAGTTAATGTAGGTCTTTCTGCACTAGTCGAACTGGGAAGTCGCAATATGGCCTTTACAGTGTAAATGAAAGAGCCTAGAAAATATTCTTAAGATATAGTCAACTACAAATACACTAAGAATATCATAATTATTTATTTCTAATTTAAAAACAAAACATCTAAATATCATAGTGTTTAATTTACATATTGTACATCATACGGGAATACTTATAGTAATAATTATTCATTTCATGCACAATATAGAAACATATATTCAGATCTAATGAAAACTTTCATGCACAATATGGAAACATATAATTATGCAGATCTAATAAAAAACTTCTTTAATAAGAAGATTTTATTCATGTATTATATAAGAATGTATTAAAGCTACATTAATTTTATAAAAAAAAGAAATAGCTACATTTCGTTAATAAAAATGTTTCATATCGACTCCCGTTCTTATTTTGGTATCCAGACAACCAAAAGAAGTCTTATAAGCCATAAATCCACAACCTCATTGTGGCGAAATCGGAAGTTCAATTTCTATTTGCATGAGAAACTCCGCCTTTGGGTCATTCGTACATCAATAAAAATCAACATACATTTTTAAGTAGCAGTCCAATTTAACGGTAATTTTCCGCATTATATTACGGATGTTTTCATATAAATTCAATCTTTTTATTAGGTGATTACCTTTTTGTAAACGACAGGGCTAACGAACCGTGAAACTTAAACGGTTAAAGTTTGTTTGCTCAAGAATATGTCGCCGAGGCGCCAGACGTCCCTCTTAAGTCTAGGGCACTGGACCGTCTCAACGGTAGAGTTTCATATATCTGGGGCCAGGGGATGACGGATCAAAACAACTTCCGGCTGTAGCAAAATATATTCCTTTTATTATACACATGTAATTAATTTAATGATTTTAAGTTAAGGTTATATAAACCAAACGTACACAGTACAATCTTATTTTCTTTCAAAATATATTGTTTAATTTTATTGCATTTAAATAATGTAAACATACATGTACAAAATGGCCGACATCATATTACACAAAGGAAAATATATTCTAAGAAATGATCTTAGAACTCAAATAATACAAGTCTATTAACATTAGATGTACGCAATTTACAAATGCAACATATGAAGAGAATTACCTGTAGCAAAATATATTCCTTTTATTATACACATGTAATCAATTTAAATGATTTAAGTTAAGGTTATATAAACCAAACGTACACAGTACAATCTTATTTTCTTTCAAAATATATTGTTTAATTGACCCTATTGGTCAAACTTATATACGTCATAAAAATCATTTAAATAACAAAGGAATAGTAAAGAGGAAAGGTGAAAAGATAGTGTTATTGTAAATCACGTTGAGTAGTCGATTTACAATGTTACGGCATACTGCTGAAATTTAGAGTATTAGTATATTGGGGATATAGGGATGATATAGGTAAATTTGTACACCTGTGACATATTTGCCCCCTCCCGATTAAATGTTGTCCCCAACATTTACTAATAATACGTAGAAAAACGAAATGTTTCGGCCGAAAAAAAATCTCTTTCCGCAATCAGGTAATCTCGCAATAAGGTAATCTCACAACACAAAGAAAAGTAAAATAGTTGAAATATCTAAATAATAATAACATTTTATCTTGACGAAAATGTTAATGATTCGACGCCCGCAATATGACACGCTACAAGTATAAATAATAATGATATGATATTGAGTGTATAATGTAGTGGTATGCTAATGATATATTGTTTATATCATCTTTAATGTTTTAATATATAACTGATCATTGTAAACACCTGAACGTCAAGTCACATTGTTCCATGATATAATATCATTAATACACACTATCCAATAATCCAGTCATCACTTCTCATCCACCGAGGCTTCGTTATCTTTCGTTTTGTTTTAAGAATTTGATCATTTGTTTCTGAACCAGAATCATTATTCGTATCTGACTCTCCAGACATATTTCTCTGCTTCCTTCGTTGAGGAATAACATATTTTTCAATTGTTTCTTCATTAGAATTCATGAAAGATGAATCCATTTCTGGTTCCAGAGTTGCATTCAGGTAAGATACATCTTTATTATTTGTATTTGTTTTTGGATCTTCTTGTCCAGATTTATTATTGATATTTTCACACTTTTCAGTTTCAGTATTTTCAGCAACTTCTGTCTCATCCTTTATCATATCACTGTTAAGATCTGTTGTGCTCATAAATGGCAATAAAAGATTTCTATGTAATGTTCTTATTTTTCTAAATCTATTTCCTTCTTGTTTTACTTGGTAAACGGGTATGTCAGCATTTGGTTGACTGATTATAATATATGGATGGTGTTCCCATTTATCAGCTTATTTATTCTTTCCTCTGATAGACACATTTCGGACCAATACCCTATCTCCAGGAACTAATTTCAGATGTCTTGTTTTAATGTCATAATACTTTTTATTGTTTTTTCCAACATGCTCTGAACATTTTCTTGCGATGGTGTATGCATTCAAGAGACGATCTCTCAGCTGATGAACATATTCCGAATGACATTGAGAATTTTCATTGTCTATTGGTAGTCCAAGAAAGGCATCAATTGCAAGTCTAGGATGACGGCCAAACATTAAAAAGTATGGTGAAAAGCCAGTGCTATCATGTTTGGTGCAATTATACGCATGAACTAATGTTGAAACGTGTTCTTTCCAATTGCTTTTCTGGTAATCTTCAAGAGTACCAAGCATTTTTAAAAGTGTTGAGTTAAAACGTTCCACGGGATTACCTTGAGGATGATATGGTGTAGTTCTTGATTTGTCAATACCGGCAATTGCACACAATTCCTTGATTATATTTGCCTCAAAAGATTGTCCCTGGTCACTATGGAGACGGGCTGGAAAACCATAGTGAACAATAACTTGGTCAAAAATAATTTTTGCTGTAGTTTTTGCAGTTTGGTTTCGTGTTGGAAATGCAAGTGCGTATTTGCTGAAATGGTCGGTCATTACTAAAATGTTTTCGAAGCCACCTTTTGAACGTTCCAATGAAAGATAATCAATGCATAGTATGTCCATAGGAAAAGAAGATGATATGTTTACCAATTCTGCTTTGCTGTTTCGGGCTTTTCTTTTGATACATCGGTCACATGATCTTACTTTTGTCACAACAAATGATTCCATTCCTGGCCAGAAGAAGCGTTCTCTAAATAATGATAGTGTTCTGTCTCGTCCTTGATGTCCTAAATCTGTATGAATTGCATGAAATACATCTTCTCTCAATTTTGAAGGTAACACAAGTTGAAGGCGAGTAAAACCGGAAACAGTTGTTCTTCTATAAAGAACGCCTTGTTGAAAGACAAGCTTGGACCATTCACGGAGATAACCAGAGATTATATTAGCCTCGGAACCATAGGTCGAAGAAGCCGGTTTGGTTCCATTCTTTAGATGACTTATAACTCCAGCTATAATGCGGTCTTCATGTTGTGCTTTATACCAGTCCATATTTGAGAGACTAACTGACATAATCAAGTCGTCAGGAATATCTGGTATGAGTTCCGGTTGTATCTCGGCATCAGGATTGCAAATAGTTTCAACAAGTGGAATCTGGACTTGAGCAGCCATTGTCATTGCTTTAATTGTATCGGGGTTTACCGCATGATTTGATGGTTCTATTCGAGACAAAGCGTCAGCGTCGATATTTTTCTTACCACTTCTGTATTCTATTTTCAGGTTGTAGTTGGCAAGACTCGCAATCCAGCGTTGGCCGGTTGCATCAAGCTTTGCGGAAGTTTGGGCATAAGTTAATGCATTGTTGTCTGTAGTTACGAAACATTGTGATCCGTAAAGGTAGTCGTGGAACTTCTCTGTAACTGCCCATTTCAATGCCAGGAATTCTAATTTGTGTGCAGAATAGTTCTTTTCAGATGGTCTTAGGCTCCGACTTGCATATGCAACAACACGGTCGATTCCATCAACTTCTTGATATAAAATAGCTCCAAGCCCTAGTCCCGATGCATCTGTGTGAAGCTTAAAAGGTTTGTTGTAGTCTGCATATGCTAACATTGGAGCAGTAATAAGTTTCTGCTTAATTGTTGTGAATGCTTGTTGTTGACTTGGACCCCATTCAAACTTCTTTTTAACAGTTGGTTTTATCTTCTTCTTTTTAAATTCCCTTTCCGTGTTTTCACAACATTTCATCCTTTCACTTTATAATATCTTATTCACTCTTTATGTTTTTCACAACTTCTTTTCTCTTTTCTTGATAATTTCAAGATTTTACTTTTCGCTCTTTTCTCTACTTCCTTTTTAATTCACTTTCCGTGTTTTCACAATTTCACTTTTCGTTCCTTTTACTATCTCTTTCCACTTAACTTGATTATTTGTAATCTTCACGTTTCGTGTTTTACACTTCTTTCACTTCACTCCCTGTGTTCAAATTTCACTTTTCGTTCCTTTCAATATCTCTACTCACTTCACTCCACTATTTCTTAACTACTTTACACAAATTTCAAAAAAAATGAAATTTTACTTTCCGTTCCTTTCACTATATATTTTCACTTTCAATTTTCAAATCAACTATCCCTTTCTCTTTATTTCAATAATTATTGTCTATCTGTTTCTTTCAAACATCCTTTCAAGGCAAAACAAAATTTTCAAAGTTACTTGTCGCGTATTTGAAAATGTCCTTTCACTTTATTTGTGAGTTATTCAAATACAAGCACAACACAATTTCGTTCATATATTCCCTTTTCGCTAATCTTCAACAGTTTATTGTTATTATTTCTCCTTTCAATGTACTTCTTTCCGTATATTTGGATTTGTTTATATTTGTTACTTCCCTTTCTGTTTATATTTTGTAATGTGAATATGATATTATTGTATTACAATATATTATATGTATATTTATTTGTAAATATATGTATTTTAATTTGATATGTTTTAATTTTATTTTAGTGTTCGTGTTTTAAATGAATAATCTATTATTGTCGGAAAAAATGCGTGTGGTTCTACCAAGATTCGAACTCGATTCTCCTGAGTGACAAACGCTGTCGTTACCCAATACGCTACGGAGGCATATATGCAAGATACGTTTATATTTGTGATGTTATCAATGCTATCGTGGTGTCGCGTTAATGCGAAAATTGTTTAACCGTTTGTACGTCAGAATATTCAACTTTTATACAAAAATGATCTTTGAATGCATATTCATTCAAAGATATATCATTTATGTATAAAATGCTATTTGTTCGCGTCGCGAATGAATTTGCGAGATTGTTAGATTTCTTGTACGACAAATTTGTTTTTAGGATTTACTTCAAATTACTGAGCTTTCTTTGATAAGCAAAGTAATTTTAAGTTCTTTTTTTTGATATTATAGATAAATATATTTAATGTATATTTATCTATAAACACACACCAAACCAACCAGGTTAACAAGCCTATAATACTTATTATTATAGGACAGGGTCAATATAGGTTACTATTTGGTATTTTAGTTTATTTATTTGTCTTAAATTAGTATAGACTCAGGAAGGAAAGATGAAGTAAGACAACACACAATAATAAATAAATACCAATAAATTTTCAGTGAATCCAAGTACTCGTTGAGCAATCAAATTCAATCAGTGCACAACAGAATGAATATTGACACAAACAATTGTGTATTGGTCAATATATAAACAACTCTTGTTTTAAACAAATACATACAATAAAGCATACATTTAATAATATTATCAAAATGATAAACATTTTAATTTT